>NW_021604592.1:3461391-3493335 GCF_004785775.1 Grammomys surdaster
ATGGGGACAACATAGGAAATGTAAATAAATCATCCAATAAAAATAAAATAAAATAAAATAAAATAAAATAAAATAAAATAAAATACAACTTGGGAATAAAACCTGGACCTTTTCCTTCTTTCATTTTTAAGGGATTTGTATGTACAAGGGAGAAGTACTTTTTCCTAAGGAAGGTATCATGCACTAGTTCAAAAAACTCAATATTTTCATCTCAATGGAACCATTTTAGAGTCGTCTATTGAGAGGTTAAAATGGATATAATGAGAAAGAAAGCCGTAGGTGGTGACGGAGCGTGTGGCTCAGAGGCTTGAGTGAAGCTATAAGTTCAGCCACTAACATCTATATAACAAATGCAGCTGCTACGATACTGTGGAGCAGAACACTTACTTCATCATTTACTAAAATGTATCCCGAGTCCTAATTTTAAAATTAAACATGAGCAAATCTACCTCCTTTTCTATATGACATTGGGGATAAATATTTAAACTGTATCACATGAATCTCTGGCAGGTCGACATAATTCTACAGAGGAGAATCTAAGCCAATCTAAAGGTACCAATTAAAGAGAGCGAGAAAGAGTGACTTCTTAGCAGACGATGGCCTATAAATGACTTTCTCCACTTTCTCTTCATGGAGTCGCAGGCTAAGTAGTCTTGTTTGCTTACTTAGCTTAGTCTCTATTAAGAACATACATTACTCTTCCCTTAGAAAACAGAATGTCAGTCATTCTTAAAGATTGGTGTCAAAATTGCATTCCCAAGTACACTGTCAGACTCAGTTGTCTGGCTTGATCTCCTTTTTAGTGGAAGGGAATTACTAGCAACAATGTTGACGCTGTTGCTGATATTTACTAGAAACCAAGTAGTCTTCAATTCATTCACATTCTCTCTCTCTCTCTCTCTCTCTCTCTCTCTCTCTCTCTCTCTCTCTCTCTCCCTCTCTCTCTCTCTCCCTTTGCTGTAGAACTGAAGGAAAATTGGCTAAAAAAAAAAAACCCTACTTTCTTCAGGTACTGTAAGATATATCTTGATTTCACTGTTTCTAATGACAGTTAATTTAATATTTGTACTATATTAGAACAGAAGATCTAGTAATTATAAACAGCAACACAAAGCAGGGTATATTATGAAAAATGATGATAAAAAATAATGATAAATTAGCGTGGAGATTCATATGAAGGAGATTTCCAGACAAGCTTAATTGTTATGCTTTCATCATCAAATTAAAAAAATGTCCATGAAATCTAAAAAAGCTATAAGGAGGTGTAGCAAATTCGAGGGAAATTTTTACCAAAAAGGTTAGCAATCAGACAAATTTCCAGGTTCAGAGAAGTGGCTCAGCTGTTAGAGTCCTGTTGTTCTTTCAGAGGGTTTGATTCCCAGCAAGCAATATCAAGAGACTTACAAGTTTAGTTGCTGGGGACGTCATGCCTTCTGGCCTCCATGGCCCCAACATTCCTGTGATACATATAAATGCATGAAGGTACACAAACACACATAAATAAATAAAATAAAACTTTTAAGTTTCCAGCTATGCTTAACTTTATTTCACCCCCGTTTAAGCAAACTAGGCTTTACTCTATTTAATAGTTAACATCTGGTGACAGAGGTGAGTAAGCTGATGAGCAGGTTATCTAGACTGTGTTCTGCACAGGCTGTGCTGATATGCCAAGTGACTATTCTCAATGCAGTTCATTACTGCTTTCTCAAAGAACACTCAACTCTTAGAAAACCAATTTACTATCTAACACTGAGGTCTGTACGTTTATATTTTATGTGGTTTATTTTAGTCACTACAGCAATTTCATTGGGTATGTACAATTTATTCCTTCAGATGATACATCCACATTTCACAATCAACTTCTGCGTTTAATATTATAAAACCTGTGCTGAGGGCTGTCCTTAAGTATTAGAACGGAATAACACAGCTTGTGATTTTGCTTAAGACTGATGATGCTGTCATAGTTAAAGGAGAAGGCACAGACTCTGGCTATTGGGGGCCATAAATCAGTATTTATCTTCATGCAAGCATTTTCCCTCTTATATGTACAGAATTTGGCAAGTACTGTCTGATCAGGATGCCTGCTGCCCTAACAGGAACTCCTCCATCCTTTGTACTATGAAGTGATGTGAAACGGTTCTCTATGTGAAAGTGTTCACAAATGAAGAAGCTCATTTACATGTGACTATCTTGACAGGGAACTGTATTTTGACAAAACAGTATACAAGGATTTCTCTTGAAATACCTTCTAAAGTCAGCCCTCATGAGTGAAAGGCACAGCCTCACAAGACACACAACAGCTGAGAATCTCCTGGAAGCAGCAAGCTTACCCAGCACTTTCTTACATTACGTGGGTGATCACTCCCTCAGTTGTCTCAATAGAAACTGTGTTCCCCAACTCCCCCAAAGAGAATCCACAGCAGAAGACAGAGACGACAAAGAGGCTCATCTGATGTCCCAGTGTGAAACCATACATACAAGAGGGATTGCAGAAGCCAAGTTCCAGCTCCATGGTCTCTGCTTCTAGATGCTACTCCATCTAACAACTAGGAAGCTTGGAGTTCTTCTCTCAGAGCAGTGGCGTTCACTTCGAATAGTTTAGATGAACTCTTGTGAACAGAGCAATCGAGTCACCTGCTTATTAGAGAGACTGAGTGTAGAAGTTCTGCTTCTGTACCGCTGCCATTGCCAACAAACGGTGAGACCTTCGGAGTTCACTACTCCACTAGTTTTTTCTAACTGTAAACAGAGGCTCTGATGAGTTTCCTGGCTGCCTGAAACTTTATCCAAGGTATCAGTTTATCAAATACACATTGCAGGTCTTTTAATAAGTGTAAATATAGTCCAGAGATATTAGGAAACACTGTTTACAACCCTTATCCTGAACTGTAGATCATGTCTCTGAGCTAACACAAGAAGAGAGATTTTATAAATAACTGGTTAACTTATCTACATAATAGAAAACAAAAGATTTGTCTCGAAATTTACATGATTACATGCTTTGAAGAGGGCTGGGGAAGGGCAGTGCCTACCAGGGACTGCTATAGCTCATACGCATACAGTTGTATATTTATGGATGAGACATTTGCTTGTTTTCAAATTCTACATACTAACACCAACAGAGGACTTACCCCGCCCCCAAAAGCTGGATATTTTGCACATTATTTCAAGCATATATTATAAACTAAACACTAAAAAATATTTCAGAATTTGTTCCAACATGTTGCTACCAAATGTCAGTAACCAAGCCAATCTCTGAAGGAGAGGGTGTGGATAGTCACACTGACAGGTACCAGGAGCCTTGGATTCTGACAGGCCTGAGAGCAGGCCCGAGAATCTATGTGGCTAAGGGCTTGTAGGTGGTTGATGCTGCTCCAGCTCTGGAGAGCATCATGTCAGAAACACTGTTTTCATTTATACCTAATCAGAAAATTTAAAACCTCAGCTACTTCAAAACTATCTAAAACTGTATAATTAGATTTACAGATAGAACAATAGGAAACTTTTCAAACTGAAATAAATCAAGCATTTTTTTTTTGTTTTCCTTCCTTAAATTTGAAAACAGTGCCCCCAAGTGGATGAAGACATTTCCTACAAGAACAGAGATCGCTCAGGCACTGCAATGTGTCTATGTGCTATACTGCTTGACTTAAGGCTCTGCCCAGGCTATATGTAGTACAAATTAAATAATTAATGTCTCTTAGCGCACCACAAATATTTTAAAAAGTCTCACCACATTTGTTCTCATTATTTAATTTATAAAACCTGAATACAAGGCCAACTGATCCCCAAATCTCACTTAAATCTTATGAGGTCTGAGGTAACCTAGCATGAGGTAACCATATATGAAATAAAATAGAATGATAGGAAATAAACACCAGAGAAAACAATGTAATTTTACATTCCTTCATTTTTGTCACCAAATAGTCCTGACATCATGATGCTGTAGTGGCATAACTAGGTGAAGGTTCAAAAGGAAAAATAACTGCCATGTAAATAGTGGCTAGCACCCCAACGGTGTGGGGCTCAGTCTGTGGTGGCTACACATACACTTCTCAGTGCAAGAGACTGATAGTGGTCTCTTTGTGTCAGATTCTAGAAGAATTCTTTGGAAGAAAAACACAAAACAATTCCTAGATATAACCAGTATCTTTATTCATATGTAAAAATATTTTTTAACCTAAAACACTGATAAAGTGAGTTTGACTTGGGGTATGCAGTGGCACATAATCATGGCTTTTTGGAGATGGGGGAAGGGAGGATAATGAGGTAAAGGGCAACCTGAGCTACACAGAGCTACACAGTGAGTTTGAGGCCAGCCTGAGCTATAAACCAAGATCCTGTCTCAACAGGCAAGCAAGCAAGCAAGCAAGCAAACAAACAACAATTTAAACAGCCCAAACGACATGAGCAGTGTAGCACTAGGGAGAGCCACTTGGCACTTAAAGATTTAATATTGACTAGTCCCTTTCAGAATAATTGCTTAGCTAAATATTTATGTTTTTGTGTCTATCTGCCTTCAGCTAGCATTGATTTATCTGTCTTTTTGCTTTGCACCAGGCTCCACTGTTTAGCAAAGCGCTTGTATTTTAAGTGTGTAACCATGGTCTAAAAAATGCCTCGTCCGTCAGGCCAGCAAACCCATCCTGAATAATACAATGATCGAAATTCAAAAGACGCGAGGCTGCTTTCCTGGGAAATCCTACAATGTGGCTAAATGACACACTTTCCTTTCCGAGTTTTCCTTATTACGCTTTCTTTGCATACACATATGCACTTCTCATATGAAGCACGAGAAAGCCTCATGTTATTTCATGCCAATTAACAAACTGCTAACATGTCATGTTAATAAAAAAAGCAATTGACCTAAGCAGAGGGGCTAATTAAATGGAGTTAGATAATTAAACGATTCTCAATATGTAATCAAAAATTGTGGCTGGAAGTGTTTCACAATGTTGTCTTTTTGTTTTCCGGTATCTGTCTATCTACAAAATTCTAATCACTGTATCCATATGCATAAAAGACAGATCCAGTGCAGATGTTAATTTGTTGCATGATAGAAATCAGGTGTCCAATTACAAATAATGGGGTGTACGAGAGAACATCCAAGACTTCCATTTAGCTGAACACACGCATCTCAGCCGACAAACGACTGCAAAGCATTCCTTCTGGAATTAGCTGCTAACATGCGGCCGAGTCACACCACAGCCAAGTCCTTTATTATCTTCATTATATAATATTCACATCCTCAGCCCTTGGGTGTTGCCTAATTTGTCACTGATTTACGAGTTTGAACATCCACAGATCTGGATTTTATTTATTGTCCTTGAATTTGCTTCAGCGGCTGATTTTTTATTTTTATCTAAACTCTAGAGCGCGTTAACAGAGGGCCTTGTTTCCTAACCATACATCTAAATGGTCAAAAGCATTTGCTTTTATAGGAAGGTAAATATTCCTCCTAGTTTGCAACACACCAAAACCAAATTCAACAATACATCCTGACATAGTGTTCATCTGATATTTTGACAAAAGAAGAAATTGTGTCAATTTGATTTTTTATCCACTACTAACCAAGTCACAATCGTAAGATGTAGAAAAGCATTAAGATACTCAACAGGCAAAAAAAATTGACAATCTTTAGCTAAAGAATAAATGTCAGACACGCGTCAAATATTTTGCCTTAAATCAAGACACTACTGTTTAGAGTTTGTAGTCAGTTACTGGATGCTAAATACAGTTACGTTTCAGAAACCTCAATGTCAGATACCCACATTCGAGACACCAGAAAGATCATCTGGATGGCCTGGCAGTGAACACTGCTGGGGGGCTTCATTATTTTAATAAAGAGGGATTTTTCAAAAGCACATTATTTATTAATTCCTTTCATTCCCTCATTTCAACGAAATCAATTTCAAAATGTGTGACTATCTAAGGTCCCTTATTCATTAAAAATAAATGCTGTTTGTCAGTCCGTGGGAACCATTAGAGCCTCCCAGTGCTTCACAGTTAATAGTGAGGAACTGTTTCTGTAAACCAAGTGCTGCAGACTGATGACCACATGGGCCAGATTTAGTCACAGATGTGCTTGGAAATCAGACAATTTAGAAAACAGATATTGCGGAATTCTTTTTTTGCAGGGCATATTCTCTTGGTTCCCTTGATTCTCGCTGTTTCACCAAGTTACTACATGTGTGTGTTTGGACGTCCTGGTCTTTGGCAGCAGGTGGGTACTGTAGATTGCTAATGGGATCACTGCAGAAGAAAGGTTCTAGGTAGGGTGGCACAGTGCAGCCCACTGGTTCAGACAGACTCTGGATTCAGACAGGTCTGATCAAATCATGGCCACTTGCTAGCTGGATAGGACTCAATTTCTTTCTGTTTTAGTAATCACACCTGTAAGCTTCTATGATGATACTGATCATACAGAGTTGAATAATCTGAACAAGCATATAAAGTCCTTGGTATTTCAGTAAGTTATATATAATTAATTGTTTTGCTTTGGTTTGATGTCATAGATATGGAGTCACATATTGTAACAGTTTGGGAGAAACTAATATAGTATAATAATATAAGATCATTCTAAAATTGTGATTGTCAACCAGACAATGAATACATTTTATTTTAAAAAAATGCTTGTTAAAGAAGTTTTCCAGTGTGTTCATAAGACTTTGAGAAAAAACAACAGTGTTCTAATTATTCTGTTAATATCTACTGCATGTTCCTATATGTGAAGAAAATACTGCCCTGTTACTGAAGACAAAACTTAAACTTGAACTTGAAACTTTGCAAAGATTTCACGGTAATCTAAAAAAAAAAAATCTGTTTTAAAAGGCTGTTTTATGCTAGTGAAAATAACTCAGGATCCCCAAGACCTTTTGGAATATTTATAAAAACTGTACAAGTTTTCCATCCATTTGTGTGAGGACGCTTGAGAGCAAAAAGGATTATAAGACAGAGAAAATCCTAGACGTGTACTACTATGCTCTAGCGCATGTGCACATGCACGAATGTTTAAAAGAAAACAGCACATGTTTCAAGTTCTCAACGTTTAGCGAAAAGGAAGCAGACTATCTATGGCATAATGTATCTCAATTTAACACACACACTGCTGCAAACAAAGACACACACAGATATACACACACACACACACACACACACACACACACACACACACCATCAACTACAGACTGTAAGACTGGACAGCCACATGAACCGAACACCCTGAGATGAAAAATGCAATGTTCAACTTGAATAAAGGCAAGGTTGGTAACTGCACGATAAAATGAGAAACGAAATTGATTTCTGTTCCCTTCTTCCTAAGGAAATAAGTTAAGGAAACCTAGGCAAAGCCATCAGTATCATCCATAATAAATACACTTGTGGAAAGAGCAGTAGTAAGAGTTGAGTATTCATACCTTTTAAATATAAATCTTATATGAAATCAAAGTGCAATTTTATATGTAACCATGTGGAAGAAAAGGGTTTGTTCATATTTTTTCTGTTTTTACTTTTCCCAGAATATCTTTAATATATTTTTTGAAAAATTATTTTTGTTTTATACATATGAGTGTTTAGCCTGCATACACGTCTGTGTCCTACATGTATGCGTGATACACACAGAAGTCAGAAAAAGGCATTGAATCCACTGGAATTGGAATTAGAGACACTTGTGAACTGCCACATGGGTGCTGGGAATGGAATCTGGGCCTTGTAGAAGAACAGCCAGTGCTCTTAGCTATGGAATCTTCTCTTCAGACGGTGTCTCTTTAATCTTGATGGAACTTCAGCAGATGGTCTTAGGTAAACACATGTCCAAATGTGTCAAGTCATACTGATACCTTATTTCCTTATTTTTCCCAAGTTCACTGTTTTAAATGATTTAGAGTATATGGGATTTAATTAACTTTAGAAAAAATAGCCAGAATGTTTAAAGTCTGCAGAATCATGAAGACATTTGTAAAAGTTGCTGTATATTACTGACATAGCTTAGAATCCATATATGTTACACCCATGCTGATGTGCTTATTTCTAGGGAAGTGTATTTCCCAATTATAATAAATGCCACAACAAAGTAATGAAAATTTTACTGTATCCCAGAAATCTTACAGCATTTTAGGAATCTAACTTAGTGTGATAGCATTGAATTAAAACAAATCAAGTTTTAAAATACTGTGAACTCTATTCTTTCAAGTTCAATAATACAATGGAATTTAAATTGTACAAAATTAAAGACACATATAAAATTTCCTGACTGTTAACCTTTCTTAACCATAAATCATTTTTAACAAAGTCTGTTGTGGGTATATTCCTGAATTTGGAACTAAATTCATATCTCAGCTCCTACAAATATTCAAACTAATTATTTCAGCATGAATGTAGAATGACACATTAATTAGTGATGCATCTCCAAGCAATTAAGATTCCCTTGCTTCTCTTAGCAATTAAAATGGCAAGGCACATTATTGAGGTCCCACGATTCTTCATACCTCTTCCTGACAATTACCTTGGGAAACATTAAAGGCATGATCACAGCTCTAATCCATTCACTGGGTATTTGGTTGCAGGATAAACACTTCTACACCTTGCCTAATAATTTTTCATTTGACTCCTATTATCCATCAATCATGAATGCAATTTGTGCTCTGTATCACAAAGTTCAAATTTTCACATTATATAATTTATTACAACCAATTGATTTGGTAGAAATGTAAGATGTAGGGATAATTTTAATTAGGAAATAATTTTTAACTCATTTACTCACGTGAGTGTAATGGAACAATAAATACATCAAGAGGGCTTAATGCTGGCAGAAATATCACTGCTGGAAATATAGTGTAAAATTACTGCAAAGAAAAATATGTTAACATAACAGTCATATGCAAAGATAGAAGAAAAGGAGAAGTATTTTTTAACTCTTCTATATCTAACTGTATTTTTGAAGTGATATTTTAATGTGACTTATTTTCTTTTTTAGGTTTCTTTGATAATTTTAGATTTAAGTGTGAGAAATATGTATATATAGTATACATGATCATATATGTATCAATGATAATGATATATCACATTATTTACATGGGATATGTTCGAATAGTAAGAAATGAAAGCACAAGACCCAGCTAGATGGCTTTTATGGGTAACACATTCAGTACAGATTCATAGCAACCTGGGTCTCAATCCTGCAAATCAAATGTGAAAGAAGAGACTCACTCACTCAATGAAGTTGTCTTTCGCTCTCCCATGTGCCATGACATGTGTGACCCCTACCATATACACTCACACCACCACACACAAACAACAACAAAACCTAAAAGGATTTTCATCTCTATGTTATTTCAAATGACATTTTCAACTTGTACTAACTAAAATGAATTATGTGCCAGAGAAAACAACAGGCATTTTAGTGATAATTAATTTAGCTCATAGCACTCTTTGGAATAAGTGATTACAGATTCAATTATAGATGAACAAATGAGGCCCAGGGAGGTCAAGTAACGTTCTGTGAGATCACCTAGTGATGAGATCCCTAGGAGGAACATGGGTTACCCAGTCCAGGTACACTAATGGACCAGAACTGCTATGGCATCACATTATTGTTCAGAACGTTTTCATCTTATCTCAACACAGTTAACTTATTATTCATGTAAGCAACACACACACTCCTAGCCCTCTGTTTCTTTCAGAAACATTAGTAAGCGGATGGCAAAGTTTTTGAAGGAGTAAGCTCTATTTGTTTCTCACTAAGGGTAAGTTTTGAAAACATGATGAGGTCCTATTCTAAATCTGTAACAATAGTGATTAAAGTCAATCAAAGGATAACCACATGGAAGTTTGTGTCTCATAGAAGAAAGGTGAACATTCATGTACAGTGGCAGTGGACTTACCACTGGGTGTGATAACTTCATCCATAATATCGTGAATTTTTATTTTTTAACCTCAACATCTTCTCTGCTTTACTGAAGCTGTCAGATTGATTTCAGTGTTGTATTCATCTCAGATACTCTTTATTCATGGAGACCATAGTTTACATCAAGCAAAACATCTGTTTCAGCCTCTGCAGATCACTCTGTCTCTAGTGTTTCACATTTCTTAATACATCACATATTTGTTTAGCTTAATAAGCACTGATAAAGCATGTGTTCCTCACAATGGCTATCCAGATGTTCACACATATCCAGTGCTTGGATGGGAGAAGGTAAGTAATACACTTCAGTTGACCAGGAGCTAACATCTTGATAATGGAAGACATCACAGAAGTAGAGAGGTCATTTATTCCTTTGCTTCCCATATCTCATATGAACCTAGCCATGGAAGAAGTCTCTGAACTTCCTCTAAAGAATATCATAAAGACCTGAATCCAGAAATATCCTCCCTATACCCAGAGTGAACAGATCACCTTATCTTCAAAGACACAGGAGAATCTGAACAGAGAGACTTTGATAAGTCTTCCCAGAGAGTTTATTATTGCTAATCACTATCACTATCTTTCACCCTCAGCTTATACCTTTATATAATTTTCCATAAAAAAATTTATCCCTAGATTCTCTGGATTCTACTTTCAAAAGCTCCCATGCCAAGTAGAACATTTCAAAAATCATAGGTCTTTCTTTTGTTAATCTGTGTATTCTTACAGGTATCTCACTCAAAAACCTAGCTATGGGGAGAAAAGAAATCTACCATAGAATAAGATATCACCATATGAAAATTTAAATACAACTGAAAACACTTTATGGCTAAAACCCAATAAAGGAAGGACAAGAGGTTGTGACTAGTGCAACTATTGGTAAATCTTGAATGACTCTAGTCTTATATTGTAAATATAAGTAGTCACATTTCCACACGCTTAGCAATTTTCTTCTCAGGTACATACTTAAGAGATGCTATGCACAAAAATATCTGATGACATGCATAGAATACTAATGGCATTGTCTGAGACGGATAAAACATGATAATCTAATCTAAATGCCTTCTTGATAAAATGGGCAAATTATATAATGTATATACCTACTATATAGGAAAAGTAAAATGAATCATTGTGGCATACACTGTGAAATCTGATGAACAAAATGAGTGGAAAACATGAGAAATTTACAGCTACAAGAATCAAGAATGCATGCACAGTATGTTAGGTTTTGTTGTATACGGCAGCCAGTGATTTGAAAAAAAATATCATTTAATCTTTCTTACAAGGCTGCAGTTGACTAAGCAGTCCTATAGATCTGGGTTTGACGTGACAGAGTTATGGACTGTGGTTAACTACAGCCTGCATCATTTATTTGTTTTGGGCTCTGTTTATTTGTTTTGGGCTCAACCATACGTCTGAGATCTCAGCCAGGACAACCAGGGTGACTCTGCTTAGCTTCCCTATTGAGAATCGCCTGTGCATCCTCACAGTGAAGAAGAGAACACAAGAGAAGTAGAATGGCAAAAATACCCTTTGCAGGCTATGCTTCTGTCAAATTTGATACTTACCCAAGGTCACAATGAATCATATGCTGAAGCACCAGGCCAGAAGGGACAACCCAGATATACAGCAGGAAGCATGCATTCTGGGGACCTACTTATTTGGCTCACTATGCACTCACGACCGCAGGAGCCATGTACAAAGGAACAGAATTGAGTTTAATATATATGGCAGCTTCTTAACAATTTTATAATGTCATATGAATAATAAGTTAGGCCAAGCTGCATTAGACTATTTGGTAGACTTCAAGGTTAGTATCCTTAGTTCATCACACGATATATTATGATATCTCAAAGAAGCAGGACTTGAAAGAGGGCGACTTAGTTTCTTCAGTTTGTAAACATAATGAATCTAGAGCTACCAAAAGTAAACTTGCTTTTTGAAGTGGGATATGTCACTTTTTTTTACAGGAAGAAAGGATAGGAAGGAATACTCAGAAGTCACAACTGTAAAGGCTGGAAAAATCTGCAGCCCTGTGAGGCGAGACCTTTCGCTCCTCCAGTGTTCATACAAATGATGTGAACTGTGTTACATGTCCGTTGGTTTAATGCTCTATTCTGTTAGCCAAACACTGAGCAGCTTGTGCTTGCACTCTGAGGTTTGTTAGGATTATGTCAAAAGTGGACAGACATCAAAATCCTTGAAATAGTCAAAGCAAATCACAGCTGTTTTTGAGAATGTCTAGGAAGACAACTCCCTGGCTGTTAACACCATGACTCCTGTTTGTAAGGCTTTCGGTGGGTTATCTGATGAAAACGTGATATGCAGAAAAAGACCACCACCCTCTACTTGAAATTAAATGGACCAAATTTAGTGTAAAGAAAACATGAAACAACTTAAGACACGTGAGTCGTCGGAGTATGGGGAAAGATGACTGGAATTGAGAGCAGGGGGATTTGGATATACAGGAACCAGTAACTGTGACCCTAGAGACGACTGCTAGTAATGGAGGATATGGAGCTATCTTCTGTAACCAGCGGTGGGATCTCGACATTAACTCAGCCACAAAATCTCTATCCTGCTTGCAAGATGTGCTGGGGCAATGGTAGCTCAAGAGCCTGTGGGAGTGGTCATTCAATGACTCGGCTAACTTGAGGCTCATGCCACTAGAGGGAGCTGATGCCTGACACTGCCTGGATGGGCAGGAACAAAAATCTGGCAAAAAAACCCACAACAAAGCAACAACAAAACAACAACAACAACAACAAATAAACAAACAAAACCCCAAACAACAATAACAAAAACAAAAAAGAAAAGATTCCTCAGTATATTCTGCTATACTCATAAAGTGGTGCCTAACCCAATTGATTACCATCAGTGAGGCCTTTCCCAACAGATGATGGGAACAGATGCAGCCGCCCACAGCCAAACAACAGGTGGAGCTCAGGGAACCTTGCAGAACAGTGGAAAGGATTGTAAGGGCCAGAGGAATCAAGGGCACCAGGAGAACAAGGCCCACAGACTCAGCTAAGCAAGGCTCGTAGGGGCCCACAGAGACACTGCAGCTGTTTAGCGGGGTTTATGTGTTACTCCTAACAGTGGGAGTGGAAATATTTCTGACTTTTCTACCTGCTCTTGGGACTCCTTTCCTCTTACTGGATTGCCTCATCCAGACTATGTCTTTTTGTATCTTGTTACTCTGAGTCCCTGGGAGATTTGTTCTTTTCTGAAGGGAAACAGAGGAACAGTGGATCTGGGGAATGAAGGAGGGGGGGGGGCTGGAAGGAATAGGGAGAAGGAAGATATATTGTTTGAGGGGATGATGATGATGATGACATCAATAAAGGCAAAGGCATTGAAAAGATATTTACTTAATTAATTGTGTTTGTTTGTTTGTTTGGGTGTGTCTAAGTGCGGAGGTAAATGTTGGATGTCTCCACAGTAGCTCTAAAGCTTATCGAGAAAGAGTCTCTCATTGAACTTGGAGCTTCTAAATTTGGCTATGCTGACTGGACAAGGGACTCTAAGCATCCCTGCTTCTGCAGTGCTAGGATAACAGACGCATACCAACCCACCTGCCTAGGCTGTGGATCTCAACGAGTCTTCATGCCTGCACGGCAAGTACTGTAAACACATTGAGCCATCTTCCCAGCCCCTACAAAGTTTATATTTTATTTATTTAATTATATTATTATTCTATCGTGTGTATCTTGTGAATATCTCTGTGTGTTTGTCTGTGTATGTGTATTTGTGTGTGTGTGTGTGTGTGTATAGGGAGGGAGACTGGGTGCATACATGCCAGTCAGAGAAAACCCATGAAGTTGGTAAACTCCATTCACTCTATGTATGTTTTGGGAACTGCAGGTTTCCAGGCCTGCAGACAGAAGTGCCTCTAACCACTGAGACGTCTCACTGCTCCCTAGAGATTTTAATACTTAGGAAACATTGCCGTCTCTATTCATACAATCAACCCTAGTGTTAACTGATGCT
Source organism: Grammomys surdaster (assembly GCF_004785775.1). NCBI lineage: Eukaryota > Metazoa > Chordata > Mammalia > Rodentia > Muridae > Grammomys > Grammomys surdaster. The sequence continues at coordinate 3,475,283 of NW_021604592.1, forward strand.
AACATTGTGGTGATGTCTCTTTTCAGGATCAGCACACAGATACATCCATCTGAAATAATTTCACATCACCAGCTTCCCCCTCATCAGTGGTCAGTTGATTTCAACAGGCGTTCCAAATGCAGTCCACACTGAAGACACAGCATATTCCACCACCAGCTTCCCCTCAGCTACACTGGAGTTATGATCACTAGAGAGAAGTAGAAAGTATTCCTGTGATTCTGATGGTTGTCAGCTATTACTTATGTAGGTGATAACAAAACCAAATATACAACCATGAAGACTTCTCAAAACCAAATGCTTTTGAGTGTTTCCTATTTCAGACATAAGTAAGCCTTCTAGAATATATTAATTTAATGTTGGGAAAAATAAGTAATTTTATAACACAGTCTTTAGACTTATAGGCATATAAAATAAATGGACTAAAGAAATATCCTATCATTCTTCTGTGGCAAATTATCTTGAGACAAATGACAAAACAATTATATTATAGTCACACCTATTAGACAGTACTAAACATTAGAGGTTATATCTGACTAGTCAATCTATCTTTTTAGTTTGAACATAAAAGAATTAAAAGCATAATTTCGGTATTATTTTCTTTCTTTAGCAGAGAAAACAGTCATCTATGTATCAACTACCTTTCTAAGACAAAAAACACCCGAACTAATCAACTTAAAGGAATACAGATCTATTTTAGTTCACAGAGTCAGGCCATAGTCACGTGGCCTTGTTGCTTTTGGCTATGTGGTAAGACAGTTCATCATGGTGGGGAGTACATGTAGATGAAACCAGATCACCTCTTGGAAGTCCAGAAGCAAAGGGATCATGTGAACAAAGAAGCAGCTGAGGAGGAGATGGACCCTTTGGGGGCAGATCCCCAATGACCTACTTCTCTCAAGTGGCCCTATTCCTATGGTTTCCCCATAAACCATTCTAATGAATCCACCAATGTGTTAATATATAAGGAAAACAGAGCCCTCACGATCTAAGCACTGCCCTGGCGCTTCATGTCTTACTACTATTGTGGTGGTCACCAAGTCTCTATTTTATGAGCCTTTTGGGAATATTACAAAATAAAGCCATGACAATCTATCCAACGACTATTAACTATGATCTGACCGCTTATAGTGAAACCCAGTTGCAAGACAAGGTTCCTAACCTCTCGAAATGACATGAAAAATGACTCAGTAGCAAGCATGCCATGGAGGACAGAAACATCCTGCTCAATAAACAAGAGCCCAAAACTTTAACAGCAGACAACAACATAAGCTTAAAAAAACAAAACAAACAGACAAACAAAAAAACCAAAGCTGTTTGAAAGGAGAGCAAGCTGGGAGAAAAGGGATATGCTGAGGTGGAGATGGGATGGGGCAGGCCTCTGTAGAGATGGCTTTTTATAGGGATCTCATGGAAGGGAGAGTACATGAGGGTCAGCACTCTGCTGTGCCGGCAGTGGCAAAGGGCTATCGAGCTTTAATCACAACAGCGCTAATCTCTCCCAGTAATTATTTTTATAAAACATTTATATCATAAAATTAGAATATTCAATTACATGAATGTCTTGGGTGCCATGGTAACAAGAAAATAAAAGTCACTTAGCCATTAAATATTGAGTAAGCTGTTCGGGCTTATGGATGCCTCCTCCTTAAGTGAAGAACTTAATAAAACTACAGGATAAAATAGGAATAATACTGACGATGATGTTAAAATCACTGTACTGGGCTTGAAAAGCAAGTGAGGATCAACTATGTATCACACAACTGGACAGATTCTGAAGCTTTTAAAATTAACGTTTAGTGTTAATAATAACATATTCATGAAAATGGGTGAGAATTTAAGTGTTCTTATCATTAAAATGTGAATTATCATTAAATAGTGTATATAGATAAATAAACTAGTGAATTAATGAGTAAATGAAGGTATCTTAAGAAAAAAAATGGGGCTTAAAAGAAGATAAAGGAAGGAGGGTGTTACTAGAGATCCTGCAGCTGGCAGGGTGTGGGGCTTCCAGACTACACCCCCATACTCAGGAGGAATTGATGGAGACCAGGTCAGAGCTGGGGGAATTTATAAAATGGTTTTGGTCCTTTTCACAGTTTAAATTTTAATGTTCCCCTTTCTTTTCACTTGTATTTTCACTTAAAATCCCATTACTGGCAGATAAAGACACCCACAGGCAAACAGTGGATAGAGCTTGGGGACTCTTATGGAAGAACAGGAGGAAGGATTTTGGGCCCCGGAGGGAATAGGAACTCCACAGGAAGACCAACAGAGTCAACTTACCCGGGCTCTTGGGCTTTCAGAGTCTGAACCACCAATCAAAGAGCACACACAGGCTGGACCTAGGCCTCCCCACTTAAATGCAGCAGAGTACAGCTTGGTCTTCATGTGGGTCTCAAACAATTGGAGCAGGGACTACGCAAAGGCTGTTGTCTGTATGTGGGATATGTCCTTCTAGCTGGGCTGCCTTGTCTGACATCAGTGGGAAAAGAAGCACCTAGCCTCAGAGAGGCTTGAAGTGCCAGGGTGGTGGGAAATCCAGGGGGTTTCCCCAACCGTTCAGTGGAGAAAGGGAAGGGGGAGGGATAGAGAGAAGGGGGATAAGGGTTGTGGAAGCAGGTGATCCAGATGGGGGCAGTTAGCGAGATGTAGGGTCTAACAGTAGCAGTGATACCCAGAACACTGTAGGCTCTCCCTGCTCTGCTCTAGCGTACTACATGTACTAGCTCCTGCCTGTTTGTCATTGTGTCCAGTTCTTCTGCCATTTCCAGTTTACTGTTGAGAAAACCGGTTTATACATTTCCCTGAATCCCTAAGCAAACTGCAAAGTTCAGGTTCCTGAGCCCAGAAGACATCTTAAACATTAACATACATCTTAAACATACTCTGGGCTTACATCCAAAAATGCTTTCAGAACAGGTTTCTCAGATTTTTAAATAAACAGATCTTAATGAATTTTAATTAAAAGAATAAATATATTTTTAGTTAAAAGCTAAATTCTTTCACTATATCACAGAAATAATGTGAGTGTATCACAGAAAATCTACAGGAGCAAGAAGAGAAATTTTCACCAATAGTTTTGTTTGATTGTTCTGTTATGTTCAGTATATCTTCCTAAAGTTCATAGGTATTCATTCTTAATACTGACAGTATAGTCAATTGAATAATATGCTTTTAGAGTTAATATTATAATAAAAACCTTTTACAACATTATGAAAATTAATCATCATAATTTCTTTGTCTTACAAGGACTCAAATTCCCAAACCTTTTCCAAGGTACTGCACTTTGCTCATCCTCCAGAGCTCCCTGTATCCACTGTCCATCTCATGTCCATAGAATAAATTAACCATGTGCTTATAAGGGGGAAGAAAAGACTTACTGCATCACAAATCTCTAGGACCAAGGAGTCTTCCATCTTTTCTAGTCCACTGTCATCATTCGAAAACAATGAAACTGAAGCCAAAAGATGATGTACAAGCTTACACAAGGTAGTAAGGGAACTGAGACCTGAAGCTCAACTGTATTGTATCCTGACCTAGTTTGGACTGGACATAACTGGTGTTGTATTATCATCCACCTGGTCACCCTACAGACACACACACACACACACACAACACACAACACACACACACACACACACACACACACACACACACACACCAGAAGCTTAACAAAATAAAACTACCAAAAATAAATTCTATAGGCTTTCTACCTCTTCCACAATGTTTTGGTATTAAATAAGCCCCCCAATTTTTTTTTTTGTTTTTTCGAGACAGGGTTTCTCTGTGTAGCCCTGGCTGTCCTGGAACTCACTCTGTAGACCAGGCTGGCCTCGAACTTAGAAATCCACCTGCCTCTGCCTCCCAAGTGCTGGGATTAAAGGCGTGCGTCACCACTGCCTGGCCCAAGCCCAAAACTTTTATCGTATTGATAATTATTCATGCTTTTAATATTCTAGACACCATGTAGGTGTACATAAGCTTTTTACAGTAAGGTTTCATTTTAGAAAATGAAAACAAATTCACTACAATTCTTTTCATTAGCTCTTTGTAAAATTTAGCACATATTCTTCCTATATAAATTTATTTAAAAACATCACACATTAATTAAGATAACCTGTAACTATATAACAGTGCCTTTTTAAAAGAAAATAAAAATGAGATTATATTCAAATTTCATTATTTTTCCTGAAAAGTAGTTAATACATTTATATATCTATAAAAGGGTATATGAGAAAGGGATAATTAGTTGATGCATTAAACTGGATATAATGCATGTCAAGAAGTTCTTTCCCCTGAGAATTAATCTTAAATGAAATAATGAAAAGATGAAATTTGAGTCTAAGAGTAAACATTTAATAAAGGGAACAAGGAGAGCCATAACACATCAAAACATTTGGCTGAATGATTGGCTTGCTGACCATCAAAGCTGTATCTGAAGGATTTCTACCATTCCTATATATTTGCTACTAAATCTTAATAAGTGAAAATATAGTTCTAATTAACTTAGTATGCAGAAGATGCTATGAATATTGAAGGCTTTTGAAAAGAGAATAGACTTTGGCATATCCTCTTTATCACACTAATATGTGGTGGCTATGCTGTCTACTGAGGGCCACAGACACTTCTCTTCTGTGACTGTATATTGACAAGAAGTCAATCTGCGCTGGTAGTTTGGCAAACACTTGGCCAGAAGTTTAAGCAGCAGGATATGCATGAAGTCAGAATAATCCAGACTAAGGCATTTGATCTGGGAACACACACACACACACACACACACACACTCTCACACACACACTCACACACACGAAGGCAAATATGGCTAAACTATAATGGAGCTCATAGAAATGTTATACTAAAAGTAAGATTGTAATGAGAAATTAATTTCCTCTGGCAAATAACAGACAGAACAGTAATGCTTTCTGAAATGTCTGGACCCACCAAGCAAATACAAACACTATGCTGCTGTCCTCCTAACTAGCTGAAGGTTGCACATCTAATTTAAACAGGTAACACAGCTTTACCAGAGGACACCTATCTCCCTTTGAGCAAGTGTGATGCTTCCATGTTAAATGTGTGGCTTAAAGTTACATGCTGTGACATCCTGGGCTCAGAGCCTAAGAGCATTTTCTGTTAGGCAAGTATGGACCCTGGGCAGCCTGGAGTCCTGACAGGCATGCAATCAGAGCAGGGAAGGCTTTTATCCTGTTTTTCTGTTGGAAGCTGAGTTATTGCCGCCCATGGAGAGGAATGAGCCCGGTGTCAGATATAGATTTATGATGTAAATTAAAGTGGACAATTTTATTTTTGGCAATTTCAAAATATTTAAAACTATCCTATATATTCAATAAGCCTATAAGAAATCAATTATGACTCTGCACAAAGAGAAACGGTAGAACATGTGGCTGAGGTTTTTAACTGGCTAATTATCAAGGATAAGAATCTTCTGTGGTTATATAACCAGGAGATTTCTATTTATTTTTATTAGAGAAGCAATAAGCTTTAACTGAACTTCTGAAACGTTGTTGTTACAATGCTTCTGTACATATATCTGAAAGGGAGTTTAGTGGCCTTCTTAATCCTTACTGGCCACGGCTTTACATTGTTACAGCTAGTCATGAAACTCATTTGTCCCATCTTACCTTACCTTTGTCTCTGTGAACTAGGAAAGCACTATGCTTAAATGAGGATAGTATTTCTGAGTTTCCAGTTAATACTGCTGCTTAGCCACTAGGCTATGCTAAAGTGTCGTCCATCTGTTCGAGAACACTTAGATTTTCCAGCTATGTACAAAATCGAGAAGGGCGGACTGCATGCTGATCACTGAAAATCTAGCTGATAATTCATTTACAGTTTTATCTTAGAGTAGTTGCTAGAATTAATTCCTATGAAATAATTTGAAAGAATACATGAATCCGGTATTTTCCTAATGGTGATATCCAGTGTGGTTTTAAAGAATGGTGGCATAATTCGGCTTATTTCCTCCAAGTTAAAACACATGTTTTCATTTGCACATAGTCCTGCTTTCAAAAGACAATAACAAAAAAAAATAACAAAAAAAATAAAAAATAAAAATAAAAAAAAGACAATAACATGTAGTTACAGAGTGATTAGCTATCAGAAGCAAGTGCTTTAGGTCAGATATATTTTATTTTTTATATTAAAATCTCACATATTTTTAAATATAGCATTTGAAAAACAAACACCACTTCCTATTTATAACTCTTTCCTTGAAACTCTATGAGGTACACAAATGTCATTTCTATTGCCGGTATTCATATTTACATATTCCCTTGGCTGCACTGGGTAAGAAGTCACTGCAGACTCAAAGAAAACTAAAATTTACAGTATAATTGGAGATATGCACATGATATAGATAATATTGTTGAAAAATATATAACAAGGGGACTTGTGACATGGTTTAAAGTAAACTGCTTGTGATGGTGTGCTCATAACCCTAGCACTGGGGGCGGGTGTAGACAGGCAGATCTCCAGAGATCACTGCTCAGCTAGTCTGTTGACATGGAGAGTTCTAGGTCCAGTGGGAGACACTGTCTTAAACAGAACAAAAACAAAAACAATCCTCCAACCAAACCAAACAAAAACAAAAAAAAACCACCAACAACCACAACGTAGAAAGCAACAGAGAAAGCCTCCGACTTGACTTTGGCCACCACAAGTACACACATTCACACGCACCTACACTCAAGCATAAATACACCCTAATTAGGGTCAATGCATGAGCTGTCTAAATGTGATAAATAAATCAGAATACATGCTAGGAGCCCTCACAGAAAAGAATTATTTGTTTCTATATTATTGAAAAAGAGGATAGGTATGAACCTATCAGGATCAATACATCAGAGGATTCATTTCAAAACCTGACATGCTCTGAAGGCAAAAAGCCTAAAACTCTCTAGTTATTGTCTAAGTAAGTCATGTAACTGACAACAACAAAGCAAATATCATATTTTATATGAATTAATTTCTAACGTTGGCTTATTATTTATTTGTATCATTCATTATTCATCTGATAATTATCCATTTTAGGATAACTTATTGATAGGACACAATTCAGTCTCAAACAGATGCTGTGAACCCACTATATAAAACTGCTCTAGTGTTTGATACAGAGGGCAGGAGGCAAAGGCTTAGGTTCTCAGTTTTGTTTTCAAATGTAATTGTGTAGAGTAAAATCCATTTAGGAAGCACCTTAGGAGGTGATAAGTACAGTTACGTTGTTGGTCAAATCAGATTTTCATGTATATAGCAAGATGGGGGGAAAATATTTGGGATATTTAAATCTGTTACCAAACAGGCACTGAAGGAGCCATAGAAGATGTCTGAAGATGTCTGGTGAAGTGCCTCCAACTGTCCCTGCTCATGGGGATCAACAGTCTCACAACACTGCTGAAACCTCTAATGTTGCTAAGCTACTACTTCTCATATGAATAGTAAACTTTTTTACTGATTCACTATTATAAAATATACTTGAATGTGGTAGATGGGCAATAGAAATATTTTCATTTCTAGAATTCAACAGTTTTGTATGCTATGAACTACAGGGATAGCTGAATGTTCAGAAATACCTTCTAGTGCCTCCTAGTGGGAGGCACTGACTTATATGACCAAGTCACAGAACACTCTTGGATCCTTTGGCGATTCCCTGGGTTTTAAGAGTTATCCTCTTTATTTTCTCCCATCACTACCAGGTTTTGGGCAGACATCAATGCAGAACCATTATGGAAATCTTGCTTAGTCAAATAAACGTTAAAAAAAATCCCAAATTCTTATTTGATATGAAGGAAAGCCACCCCTATTCCACACCTCCCTTGTGATGCAGTTAGACTGATCCTCCGGCTTTGACTCTTTCTACACTCAAAGGTTCTAGGGCACAGCAGTGATTTCGTCCATATGTGATCAGTGCTGTAGAACTTGCCCATGTCTTACTTCATATTCTTATGTTCTTGTCCTTGGCACAATCTGGGGGTTTCTGGGGCTATTCAGCTTTTGGCTGTTCTTATTTCTTATTGTAGCATCCATGAAGAGAAAGAGATATACAGCAAAAAAAAAAAAAAAAAAAAAAAGAGAGAGAGAGAGAGAGAGACAGAGACAGAGAAGTATTCTAGTTCCTGGAACACGCTATATACTTTTATGTCTAATTTGAAACCCTGCTAGTCTCTAAGCACTTTAGATAAATAGCGGTCGATAGTCTCAGAGCTCTTCAGGCAAACTTCAATGAACTTGTCACCACTAGCTAAAAGCCCTCTCAGAACTCTTGCCTTTGTAAGTGCTTGTCGTAGGACAGAAATGCCCTTCTTTCCCCACTGGCCACCTGCTGAGTTTCCCCTTTACTTCAAATGTCAGATGTAGTGTGTGACTTTATCTAACCTGCCCCAAGTGAAATTGGCGATCATTTCCAACAGGTTCCCATTCCTACTTTATTGCATTTGCCTCTTGTTACTACAGTTATTTATACACAAGCCAATGTCTCTTTCTTGCTTTTCATATAAGCTTGTGATTTTGCCTCCTGGATGGATGAGGAGTCCTAAAAGACATATTATAGGGAACTGGCAAGTTGACAAATTAAGGGCCTCTCAGTAGTAAACTCCAGGATCTTCACCTATACTGAGTTGAACCATAGCTAGACTTTCTTTTATATTAACACATTAAAGATACCACATTGTAGTATCCTGAATTCTAGACCCTTTCCAAGAGACACGGTGAATAAACCCCTGCCCAACACAGAACTTTGTTTTGCTCAAATCAACCAACACGCTCTAACCATCTCTTGAACCAGAAATTAGCTCTGCCTTTTTATTGGGCATTAGGTTTGAGAGCTCAGACCATCGTAGTGGAATGAACTTTTTACACTGCTAAGTTTGTTGCGAAACTTAAGTGAATCATTTCAGCAACCCTCTCTCCTCACAGTAATAAACAACGATCAGAATCTTTCCCAACAGCTAGCATTTGAACGCTAAAATTTGGCTTTGGAAGTCTTAAAGTTTTAAGTTGATAAAAATATACATTTTTGAAAATTCACTTTATTTAAGAGTTTAGAGCTGGCTGTAATGGCACATGTCTTTAATCCCAGCACTCGGGAGGCAAAGGCTGGTGTGGATCTCTGTGAGTTCGAGGCCAGCCTGGTCTACAGAGTGAGTTCTAGGACAGTCCTAGCTTCACAGCGAGACTGTCTTGAAAACAATACAAAACAACAACGGCAAAAAGAGTTCAGACATGGGTTCTGAACTGGTTCCTTACCAGAACTGGAGAAACAGAACCTCAGCAGCAACAACTGCTGTATCAGGCCACTGCAGTGTCCAGGCGAGAAGCTATTCACCTCTTGGTTTTCCAAGTACTCATTCATTCCAGTACTGATTTAGCTTCCCCTCACTCGTATACTAGATAAACCTCACATGCCTCCCATCAAAATGTGTGCATCCTTCTGGGTTATATCTGATGTACCCTTTAGCTTTAATATAGTCTATGAAAGGTTAACTATTTCTAGAGACCTGAACACCAGGTATGAGTCCAGATGTTTAGAAAAAAAAATTTAAGAAATATTCTTCACAATTCAGGTATGGTGTGACAGGGCACGGCAGCGCAGGGGTTCGTCCATCTTGTAATCTTGCTGAGGTCCTGTCGGGTTTAACTGGAATTTGATCTCCTTGATGGGAGAATCCCGTGGAAATTACATAATTCTATTCTGGGACCTAAGGCCCAGATGCCTCAGTTAATTCTCCTTAGCGTCTGTCAAACTGCCTGTTTGTGTAAACCTTCCCCTGCAGCTGCTGAATGAGATCACAGGATACAGTATCTGCCCCACTTCCACTCTCATCTTTAAAAGCTTGTGTAGGGCTACACTTAGGTCCTGAGAACCTGAGCATAGTCCCAGACAGCTGTAACAAAGACTTCCAAATGTCTATAAACTGTGTCTGAATGGTTCCTTTTGGTGCATTCCCCATAATAACATGATAGCAACCCAATCAGTAACCAACACCATTCATTGCTAAGACAGTTACATAACTGAATTCCCATTCACAGAGATGCTAATAGATTTGCAACATAGGCAACTTACTAGGCCAGTTTTGTTTCCCTTTCGAGACAACTCCATGTGAATGTCTGATACATAGGTTTCCCCCACAGACAGAGGTGATAGGTTGAAATGAAGCCCAATGATTAGAGGGAAGAACTTTTTAAACACTCACCCACTATGCTTCATGTGTGGTGGTTTATCCATGCGCACTGCCAATTTGATCTTTAAGTCCGAGTCCTGACTGTTCTTGGGTACTATCATTCGGTGTAATTCTGCTGACTTGGAGCTATTAGAAGTTGGGTATAATACCACCTATAAGCAACAAAAAAGAAAGCTCTGAATAGGATACAGAGTCCCTGAGAACTGGAACTAAAACCTTCTGTGTGCATTTTCCTATGTGAAAAAAAGGTATTAACGCCCAAGCATGTGCGATGGTCCCCTGAGGTCCCCCCACCATAGCAGGTGTATTTTCCATACAGATTTATTTGTTTTTGACAAGCATGTGTTTTCATATTATCACATAATGAGTGTTCTTTCTGTGTCACTTCATAATGAATTAATAGCACAATGTGTGGCATTTGAACTGACAGTTGAAAACTACTTAATGGACACCTATAATTTCAAACTTACTCTAAACAACTCAGGGCGTAGAAGTTCAGATAGAAAAATTCTTTGAAATTACAGAAGCAAACACAAAAAGCAAAACCAATTATCGAAGCTGTACACATATGTCTTGTATTTTAATATCTTCATTGTAAAATGGTATTAAAGGAAATCAACTCAATTACAGGTGGAGAAGAATGCTCATAACATTTTGTCACTTCCAGATCAGTACCAAAGACTACATTCCTGACTGCCTATTGTCAGAATTATCAACATGACATTATAACTGAAACAAAGGCATATTCTAATCAAAGTACCAAATTAACACGTGATTATCTGGTAACACCTCACTTTCCTAAGAAGTCTGCTCCTCTGATGTTGCATGCCATATCAGGAAAATCACTCTTTTCCCTTTCACATGATCTACACTCATCCTGAACACAGCTATAGGCAAGATTTAGCCAGCATGCTGCAACAGAAGGGCTATAGTCTGAAAGACGTAACAGACATGAGGCACAGCACACCATGACCTAAGACTCATCTGTATCCTAAAGCATCAGGAAAAATATCGGAAGCTGAAGTTTAGATATAAACTGAAAAAAAAATCATAAACATGGACAGGTTAGTTAAAATATTTTCAAAGTAAGAACAAAGGCTGTTTTTCACCCTCCAAAGTTGTATTTTTTAAAATTATTCAGGTAACTGGAGGTGTTCAGGAAAAATCTGCAAGCAAGGTTTTCTTTTTCTCTAGGAAACATAGCATAGCCATAAAATGTCTCAAATGGTTCTCAGCTTGCTAGTTTCTAACTGTACATACTATGCTGAGTCTTTGCTCATGGCTCTCCTAAAGGCCTTGTCAAATTTAGAATGACTACAGACTCCAGCATACAAATGACATCTAAGATGAGGCTAAAGGGTATTTTAGATGTTTTAAGAATTATGACCACACTCTAAAATTCATCCATTTCAACTGCTAAAATAGCCGGTGAGATACTAAACAGTTTGAGTTAAAGAAAACACGTGGGTAGCTTTTGGTTCAAACCAGTAGACAAAGAACTATCATGAACAAATAAAAGGAGACTGTAAAATCAGAGACTCAAACAGAGTATCATTATAACATTACTAGCAAGTATGGATTGCTTTCCTACATTCCCACTCTTCCTTTCTTCAAATATTAATTTGGCACAAGTTACCTGTAAACTGTTTAATTCTTCCTTCTGTGTTTCTAGAAAATGTCCCAATTTTAGATCACTTTTTTTTTTGGAGAGTGGGTACTTCTGACTGAAATCAGCAGAAGGATTTATTGTTCAGCTTGCTTCTCAATGAATAACTTTGCTTCATTTGTGAGGAACACAGCGAGATGGAAGAATGCAGTGGCTAAACAGCATCAGGAAGCTCAGGGCCCTTGATCTCAGATTGGCCAGCACTGCTAACCACATTCTCCCCTGCTGCTATTCTGTCCCTAGATCAAGCCATCAGATATTGATTTTGTTAATCTTAGGACATATTTGTCACCATATGTTTGACTTGTTGGGTCATAAAAAATGCTGCTTGTGTTACATCCCTTCCAGACTCTGTTAAGCAGGATATCCTTTCCTTATTGAATGGCCTTAGCTCTTTAGCCATGAATTAACTGATCGTGAGGCTGGGAGCAGAGCTCAGCAGTAGAACACCTGTCAAACATGGACAAAGCCTGGAATTTCATTCCTTGCTCCACACAAAGGAATGATTACAAAGGTAAACACAGCTGGGAATGTTGGCTAAAGCCTGTAATACCAGCATTCATGAGGCAGAGGCAGGAAGATCAGACCCAAGCTGGAGGCCAGCCAGGACTACCCAGTCAATTTCAGACCAGACAGGTCTACACAGCAAGGGCTTGCCTAAAGAAACAATACAAACAAAACCAAAACCACACAAATGACCACAAATGAAAGGACTTCATGGTGAGGGACAGTTCTGTGGTCATTCCATATTCCTACACTTTAGGAGCACTGGCCTTTTGACTTCAAAGCCAAGGTATGGCTTTTGCTTTTCTGGACAAACGGTCAGTTAAAATTATAATCATTGACATGTGTAAAACTGCAGTCATATACATAGGAAATATATGTTTCTAAGAGAATAACCCTGGCAAATTGTCTCTGAACTGTTTTAACCCTGGTCTGCAAATAGTCTTGACTTGAGTAAAAAGAGAGGTGTTCCTTGTGAGACTTGGTCATGAATATTAGCAAGGTCGAGGCTCCCAAGATGCAGAGGGTTCCGAGGGCCACACGGAATATAGGACACAGAGGTTCCTTTCAGTCCACAGCACTGGGCCAACCAAGAGGTCTTGAGCACTTGCAGCAGAAGCAGTCCTCACAGAGCCTGCTGGCTGAGTTTGATTACTGTTCCTGGACAGGCACTTCTTATTCTATTCATCTTTCAAAGAGGAAACTGTGGCTCTCTCTTTGTTACTCTTCTGGCAGATTAAGATTTGTGCTAGAGAAGGGTGGAGTGGGAAGAGAGGGTGTGGTAGCATCATGGACTTTTTCATTGGTTAGTAAACTTCCAAGAGCTGGAGGTAAACCTCAAGCAGATTGTGGACTGGAAGTAATGAAGAGATGAGACCCTGCTATTTTCTCTGAGTGAAAATCAATGTTTCCCATATGGTGGTGATGGTAGTAATGGAGTCATTGGTAGCTAAGATGCTAAGAATGGTTGATCTGGTAACTCCACTGGGGTTCATGCATTCACTAGCAGACCACTACTTTCGGGGAGCAGCAAGTCAGCAGAGAGCCATGCTTCCAGGTTCCTTGTGCATCTCAATGTAAAAGTTCTAGCTAATGACATGAGCAAAGAGTGTAGCATCTCACGTTGAGGTAAGGCAATTAAGATACACTTTCTTTATTCTTCACTGCTTACCAAATGCAGAGAAACACTCAGGGCCACAGAAAGTGAGAGGGATACAACGAGGGAAACTGAGCCCAGAATGACCATGTGGAAGAAAGGTACGCTCCTGTGGGAATACTGAAATGTGTTCCCTAGCTGGTTATATACAGCCTTTAGTAGTCTTGTTTTAGATATTAAGACAATGTTTTGCTTCATGAAACTTTCACTGTCAATAGATGCTTAAAGAACTGCTTTTTCATGATAAGTTAAGTCAAATTCAATAGTTCATTAGTTCAATAGTTCATAAGTTATAGTCAAGTTAATAGTTCATAAGTTAAGTCAAATTCAATAGTTCATACACAAGGGGGCATGTCTTATGTTGGTCATCATAATGACCAAAATATTCAACAGATATAAAAATATACATTTTCACATCCTAAATACATACCTAAATTAAATTCTAGTTCTGAAACAAAAGAATTAATTTCATTCACAAACATTTTTGTTCTTTGCTTTTTATTTCTTTTAATCCCCCCTCTGTTTGTGTCTCTCTCTGTCTCTATTTCTCTCTCCATATATATATATGCATGCTTCTAGGTTATTTTTGCCACTAACACTTTAAATGTCTTGCCAGTTAACATGACACAAAAATGTTATGGTGTTTTATCTTAAGGCAACATATCTTCTCACAATAAATGGCAACCAGGCTTGCAATTTTGTTAAAAATGTGATTAAGAACACAAGATTCTTTTAAAGCTTAAAAATCTGTCAAATTTAATATACAGGATGAACTAAGATTTAAAATCTAAGTGTCATAAAAATATATTGCACTAATATAGGGTTCATAAGGATGCGTCTCTTAGAGTCCACTAACATGGTTGTGTCAAACCTTTTTCTTCTATTCAGATAGCTTGATTAAAGACAGATAGAAGCCATGCTCATCTCTGTTTAACTGATTAGACTTTATGACCAGAACACCCAAGGACAGACACACACAAGGACACACACACACACACACACACACAAGGACACACACACACAAGGACACACACACAAATACCACTCAATGAAGAAAAGCTAGAAGGCTGATGGCTTAGATAAACCGATTATGGTACTGAACTTCTTATCTCCCTTCCTGAATCTCTGCAGTGCTGGGATTACAGGCATGCCTAATTTAACCCATTTTGGAGACTCTGTATATGTTATATAAACACCCTACCAGGTGAACTATGTCTCAAGTCTCACGAATTTTTAAGAATTAGGAAGGTAAGACTTAATAATTGAAGTGAGAAACTAAGGACTTAGATGAAAATCAAGAGACTGGGGCTGGAGCATTGGTTCAGTGGTTAAGAGCCTGACAAATATAGAGGCAGATGCTCACAGCCAACCATCAGACTGAGCACAGGGTCCCCAATGGAGGAATTACAGAAAGGACTGAAGTAGCTGAAGGGGATTGCAACCCCATAGGAAGAACAACAATATCAACCAAATGGACCCCACAGAGCTCCCAGGGACTAAGCCACCAACCAAAGAGTACATATAGAGGGACTCATGGCTCACACATATATAGCAGAGGATGGCCTCATTGGGCATCAATGGGAGGAGAAGCCCTTGGTCCTGTGGACATTCCATGCCCCAACATAAGGGGATGCTAGGGCGGTGAAGTGGGAGTAGGTGGGTAGGGGAGCATCCTCATAGAGGCAGGAGGTAGGGGTGATGGGATAGGGGGTTTGCAGGGGGGAAACTAGGAAGGGGGACAACATTTGAAATGTAAACAAATAAAATAACCAATAAAAAATCTAAACAAACAAACAAAACAAGAACATTTGCTATTCTTACAGAGGACATGGATTTGGTTCCTGGCATTATCATGGTGACTCATAAACAGATGAAAATTCAGTTCCAGTGGATCTCTCACTCTATTCTGGACTTTGTGGGTACCAAGGATACTTACTGTGTACACACATGCATACAGGAAAACATACACATAAAAAGAACAAAGGAAATCAAGAATGTTATATACCATATTCTATGGGGAAAATATTACCAGGGAGAGGAACTAGTAAATAGCCATTAGTGTCAAATGGCTATCAAGAGGCCAAGTGTGGTGGGGTCCAAGAAGCAAGCTACCAGGCTGAGAAGCACCCACAGTCACTGGGGAGCTCAGTCTGAGAAAGATCAAGTGATGCCGGACAGCAATGGCTTTGGGGACAGATTACCTCTGAGGTATGAAGAAAGACTTAATCTAAGGCTTAAGTGAGCGAGATCAGGCAAGTCGGAAACCACTGTTTCTGCTAAAAAAGATGCTGTTACCAAGGTCAGGGGTGGGGATATAGCCAGCCAAAAAGTTGAATAAGCAAGAGGAAGCTGGTATCTATTGACAGACCCAAAGGGAAGACTAGTGTTTTGCTCAGGAATCTAGTCTGTCCATATCCTGTATGTAAGATGCAAGCCAAAGACATTTCTAAGAAAGGGAGTAAGGAAATCTAATTCTTTTACTCTTGAATCAAGAAAAATGTCCCTTTCAAGCTCAGTGTAGCTCAGAGAGGATTTTCATGCAGTCAAGCTCTCTCATCTCCAACGACAGATAAATTGGTGTTAAAAATGCATCTCTGAAGCAGGCCCAGAAGGGACTACATTTGTTATTGACAGACGTCTTGTTTAGTATCTGCTTAATTGTTTTTCCTACAACAGACAGGCTTGAAACAAGGAGAATCAGAGCAAATTCCTGATGCATCTTCTCTCCAGATAAGTGGGGTCTACATGGCTAACATTTTCAGTTCAAAAGGCACTTTACACTTCAGTAAAGGTTCAAAATGACTGATGCTTGTGAACCTTTCAACTACCTTGCTATGAGTTTAGGGTCAGAATATACTGTGGAAGGACTACCTGGATTTCCTCCTGTTCATAAATAGCATGTAGCAGATATTAACTATGAACGTATATTTTTTCACCAGTTTTAGGATTCCAACAGTACAGAGTAGAAGGAGCTGATGGTTTTTCTGAGAAAAAGCTACATCAGTAACCTTTTCCAGTGTTTGGTGAACCTGAGGTCACTTAGCTTAAATGATTTCTCCTTTGATTTAATATCATTCCTTCCTGTCCTACTTAGTTGAAACAAAAACACCTGCTCATTCTGGCTAACGCAATGTTCTTTTGTATACCAAACGATTAGCACAAAGTCTCTGTCAACCTTACTGTCTGTGGGCTAGATTCAGGATGTTTTTTATTTTTTATTTTTTAAAGGCTAGAAAGAATCCTGAAGGTTACAATATGGAACCGATCAAGCACCTAATCCCTTACCAAATGCGTACTTGGTGTAACAGGGGACCACGCAGTTCCTTCCTTCTGTGTCATTTCATTTATTACCATTTTACAAGAAAAGCTTGTTTTTGAAACAAGAAAAGAGAACTTTTAAAAAGCAAAGTATTTGGGCTGGAGGTGCAGTTCAATGGCAGAGCAGATTCTTAGCATGCACAAGGCTCTAGTTCCATGCCCAGGTACTGGCAACTTAGAAAAGAAATTAAAAAGGAAAGTGGTATTGTTCTAATTATGCACTCTCTCTTGCCATTAGCTTGTCAAATAACAGAAGTGAAAAGCTTTGTTATTTCCACAATAGGATATGGAGAATTGGGCAAGAAAAAAAAATAAGGTGTGAAAACCTATTCCCTATTTTTTCTAATATACATGCACTAAATAACAGTTTCCTGTGGGAACGGGCAGGTGCCTAGAGCAGGAGGACTGTGTGGTAGATGTAGAACTGGCTTCGGTCCTTCTTAGAAGGAGTAAAACAATACTTATGGGAGCCAATATGGAGACAAAGTACAGGACAGAAACTGAAGGAGGGTCTGTCTGGAGACTGCTGCACCTGGGTATTCATCCCATGTGCAGTCACCAAAGGCAGACACTGATGTGGATGCCAGGAAGTGCAGGCTAACAGAAGCCTGACATAGCTGTCTCCTTAGAGGTCTGCCAGAGCCTGACATATACAGAGGCAGATGCTCACAGCTAATCATTGAACTGATCAGGGGGTTCCCAATGGAGAAGTTAGAGAGAAGACTGAAGGAGCTGAAGGGGTTTGTGGCACCATGGGGAGAGCAACAATACCAACCAACCAGAGCTCCCAGGGTTTAACCTACCAGCCTGGGAGCACATAGGGAGGGACCCATAGCTCCAACTGTATTAGTTGGAGAGTATGATCTTGTTAGGCATAGGTGGGAGAAGAAGTCCTTGGTCCTGTGAAGGCTAGATGCCCCAGAGTGGGGGAATTTGAGGGCGGGGAGGTGGGAGTGGGTGGGTGGGTGAGGGCATATGCTAATAGAAGCAGGAGGAGGGAGGATGGGATAGGGGGCTTCTGGGTGGGGCAGGAAATGGGGAAAGGAGGTAACATCTGAAATATAAATAAAATATCCAATAAAAAAGTTTAAAAAAAAAGTTCCAAAAAAAATCCAATAAAAAACTGGTTCCAAAAAAAGAACTGGTTTTAGCAGAGAGGATAATCAAAACTGTACCCTTCTCATTTTATTTTTTCATCTTTGAAGTTATATTT
>NW_021604592.1:3493435-3499815 GCF_004785775.1 Grammomys surdaster
TATACATACACACACACACACACATACATACATATACATGTATATACGTACACATAATTGCTTACCATAGTAAGGCTAATTGGCATATCCATCTCTTCACATTACTACTTTTGTTATTTTAAAAATTTAAAAATAATAGTGTAATAGGGTTCAGCAACTGGTTTTTTGTTGTTGTTGTTTTGCTTAAGTATGGTTGTCTAAACATACATATGTAGAGAAACAATAATAAAACAATTGAAAATCTAAAAGTAATAATGCCATCAAAGTATAGAAAACAAAAGGCCTGGCAGCTGGCATAGGAAACCATTATATTTCTCTTTCTGGGAGGCAATACAAAGAACATTAACTTTGCTAAGGTGCCTGGGCCCTGCCCTCAAAACTGCTGTTACATGCAAAAGGAGTATTAAGGTTTCAAAAATTAAGAGTGTTTGTTATTTAGGAAATTGTCCCATTTATTTAGGAGAGGCTCAAGTACTCACCAAAGGAATTGTGGATATGCCAGTATGTAATATATTCATGCGTGGGCTCAGATCATATCACATGCACTGTGCATTTGTGTACCTGCATGCAAAGGTCAGTTCATGCTTCCAGTAGTCATTCTCCATCCTGGTATTTTTCGTCGAACAGGATCTCTTACTATATCTGAATGTCACTGATCGGACTAGATTGGCTGAACTTCTTACTAACACTGCAGAGCAGAGACTCCATGCTCACTGCTCCATCCAGCCGCTATGTATAAAGCTCGGGTTCTCATGCGTGCACAGCAAGAGAGAACTACACCAACCCGACCATTTCGTCAGTGCTCCATAAAGCATTTTATATGTGAAGGGAAAGAGTTCAGTTTTGGAGCTGTGACATTGTAGAGGCTTGGTCATTCATTATCAGCTTTGGAAATGGAAGATGGTCTAAGCCAGAGGATACTACAGCCTCCAGAAGTCAGAGAAGGAGAGGTGTGGCATTCCCCACCAAAGGATGAAAACTACATATCCCGATTCCAGCCTACCGAAGGGGATTTTGGCTTTATTACCTTTGTTATAGTTTGTCATTTGCTGCCAAAAAAAAAGAAAAAAAAAAACAGCCTGGGGAAAAAAGTATTGATGTGGCTCATGTTTCCTCTTCACAATCTATCGTTTAGTTCAAGACAGGAACTCAAGCATGGGCAGAGGTGGAAACCACGGAGTAAAGGTGTTTACTGACTTCTCTCTATGGTTCCCTCATCTTGCTCTCAATCCAGCATCACCTGCTCAGCGGTAGCATCCCCACAGAGTGCAGGGCCAAGCAACATTAATCATTAATCAAGAAAATAACCCACAGTCTTGCCTACAGGCCAATCTGATATATAAAATTCCTCAGCTGAAGTTCCCACATCCAGGGCAACTCTGTCTTGCATAAAGTCAATTAAAAAAACAAAAACAAAAAAAACTTAGCAATACAACCTTCAAACTCACAAGGTAAAGAATGTATCTTGTTTAAAGCCACTACATCTTTCCCATAATTTACTACAGCAAAACAAGAAACTAACAGACAGTGAAAGATGAAATGTGACTTGGAAAGGAAACCCTCATTGACAAAGATACATTTGTATGTTGATTTCTATCACCAGCTTTATCAGTTTACCTATGTGTTTATGTCTGTCACAGTACTTTATTTGAAGAAATATTTAAATAGAAAATGTGCCTGGACGTGTACCTGGGTGAGTTAATGGAACCACATAGGTGTAGGAGCCTGCAGAGGTCAGAAAAGGGTTTCTTTGGAATTGGAATTACAGGCAATTGCAAGCCACTGTGTGGCTGCTGAGAACTGAACCCAGGTCTGCTCGCTGCCCTTGATTACTGAGGCAACTCTCTGGGCCTGCCTGCCACATTCTTAAACGATGGTGCATGTATTAAATGTTTCAAATATATTGCTTTTTCTCATTTTTAGTCATAATTGTAATTAAGACAAAAATTTAAACTTTTACTGTAACAAATGCAAACATTAAAAAGAAAATAAGAGTTTGAAAGAGCAAGGGTCATCACATATATTTCTAACAAGATGCACGTTCCATACCCTCAAATAATCAAGGACTATTTCTTCCACTCAAAGCTTTTCTAAAGATTCTGAAAGACATAATCAAGCTTGTCAGTAACTATGTTTTTCATAGTTCAATTATGGATATTGGCACATTTTTTCATACATCATTTTTATTGCCTAAAAAGTATTGATTTCATACTTTTCTTTGGAAGAAATAATATATCCCATCACAGAGACATCTGTTTTAAAAGCAATCTAGACAGGAAAGCATTCTGATTATTCTTGATCTATTCCCCTCAGCCATAAATTATGAATGGCCATGACCTTTGCATTTACTTACTGATATATTTTCCATCATGGACACCACATGAGCAGCTTCATTAAGCTTAAAAAAAAAACCCAGCCTGGTTATAATAATGCTTGTCATTTCTAAGACCCTTTCAGAGTGCCACAGAGTGCTTTATGAAATTTAAATTAATTTTCACATTACTCTAAAAAGCTAGGCATTATCTTGTTATGTAAATAACTTGACACGGAAGTTAAAGGGAGAGCTAAAGAAGACAATGTAATACACTTTTTCAACTTCACATCTCCTTCTCGGTCTAACACATTAGCCCTCTAATTATGTCATAAACACTGCATGAATGTGCTTAGCTTTGTTCTCACGGTTTGGTGAGAACAAATATTAAGTCCAATATGATTTCTTCCAGCCAAGGTGATTGCTGTGTATCTGTAACTTGATGTTGAATGGAGGCTGTGTATTGTCTAAACATGGATCCCAGCAATATCCTTAAAATCAAGAGTGCGGGGGCATATAATGAAGTGTGTTCTGGGTTTGGTTCATTTATACACTATATATTCCACTCAGTATTTTTTATTAAAACCAACTGCCATTTCTCAAAGGGCTCAGAGAACTTTATTTTCTGTTGAAGTCTATGCAGGGGCTAAAGGTCATGCCTCAAATATGCTAAAATAAGACTAATGAGAACTTTAGCAATTTGCCATTTTAAAGGTAGGGGTAAAAGAGCCAGAAGGTCAGGCAAACAGCGAGGAAGGAAAACTGAGGAGTGCACAGTTAGGGAATCTGGACAAATGAAAATTGGTATCAGATAACATGCTGAGAGGAAAGAGAAAGGGGAAAGGGGAGTAAGACTCAGGGAAGCAGGCACTGAGAGGAGGAAGAGAGGAAGGGAGGGAGGGAGGGAGGGAGGGAAGGAGGGAGGGAGGGAGGGAAGGAGGGAGGGAGGGAGGGAATCCCTTCAAGTCCTCATAGTTAACTGTGGAAGACTCCACTCCAGCACTGATATCTTGAATAAGCACGTTTCAAACGGTTCATTTTATGCCAGAAAAACAACTGATTTGAATCCTGTACCTTTCAAAATACTCTATCTCTGAGTCTTAAATTCACAAAGTAAAGAGAACTAGCTGCAAATCCAAGTACACAGATTTTACTCATGCTCAAAGCACCCAAACGGGATGTTTTAGCCCAAACTTAATGGAGGTAGAACTGGCAGATAAAAATCACATAAGTTTAACAGGTATTTTGGGTCTCAGTGGTGAGAGAATTTAAGATTTATCATGTTATAGAAGCATTTCAGGTAGACATTACTACTAACTGCAATCATCGAGATGGAGAACAGAGGACCAGAAGTTACTGATCCTGCACAACTTAAAACCTGTGCTGTTTGACTTGCATCTCTCCACCCAATGCAAAATCAAGCTGTCACTCCATTCTGTTCCACAAGTCTGACTTTAGGCTTACATATATAAGGGATAGGATACTGTATTTGTCTCTCTAGTTTTGCATATCTCACTTATCATAATGTTTTCTAGAGTCATCCCTGTTGCTGCAAATGTCCTTCTCTTTAGGCTGAATAATATTCCATGGTAAATAAACACCACCAAATAGTTGGGGAACTGCTAACCACAATGACCAATCACGTTGCATCTATTACAATTGTTTTTTATACAAAGGTAACACCAGAGCCCTGCTCATCCATCATCAAAGTTTTCTCTTGCAGTGAATGGGAGCTAACACAGAGGCCCACAGCTGGACAATGGGTGAAAAGAGACTCTTTGGAACTCTCATTCCTCAGCGGGATGCCTTCATTAATACCCTCTCTTTAGGGTTCGACAGCACTATGACTTTAAATTTTATTTTGTCTCTTTGCACTGTAATATGCATATTATCTTTATCTCAGAAGAAAGTATCTTGAGTAAGTGAGCTATATATCCTTTTAGCTTCAAATTGCACACACAGGACAGAAAGTTGAGGTTTGGTGTGTTACTCTGTATTGGAGTGCTAACTACTGGCCCTGGTTGCCCTCAGGAATTGGTAGATTCTCACATAGACTCGAGTGATGTTGTGTATGTAAGCTTACCCTTCCAAGTCATCCTTGTTTGGTGAGTAAAGATCCCTAAAGCCTATAACTTAGTAGAAGAAAGATAGGCCGACATTGATTCCTGAACTGGGAGTCTGAGACAGGGACCACATGAGAGAAGAAGGTGAATTGAGGAGAATATACCTTGGGGTAGGTAAGTCATGAAAACAGGCCATAAGGAATGGCCAGTTGGCATTAAGGGCTGCCCAGATAGAACATGGCAAGTTATAAGTTGGGGTTATTGATGGGAATGTAGATTCTAAAAGCTTAGAGAGTAGATCTGCCCTGCTTTAAAGGGTTATTATTTAATAAAATTGAATATTAAACTTTGCTTTCAAAGTGGAGAAAATACCTATGGCAATGATTATACTGGCTGTTCTCCACTGCTTTCTGAATTCGTATATAAGGCTGGCCCTTTAAAAATATCCTCAAAATATATTTTGTTTGTTTGAATTAAAAAAGGCCTGAAATTATTTTTAAATCAGTTTAACTGTGTGGTTATTTATTAAAAAGATTACAGTGATGAATTACACAACCAACATTTAATACATATTCCTTGTATGCTGAAGGAAGTTTCACAATGACTCTATATAAACTAGGCTGTTGGAGGGTACTTTAAACTTTATGTTCCAACAAAGGTATGGGCCTTTCAGCTAATCATGCTACTTTTGGGTCAAAGAATTACCAAGGCTCTTCAATAATGAGGGAGAAACTAATTATGAACAATACATCCAGAAAAGAAGAATAGGGAATCAGAAGAGTAGACTGAACAGCACATTAGACTTTATATGACAGTATTGTCCACCCAGAGTCAGTTGCTTGGCTGGGCCATAAGATTGCAAGGGAGAAAAGGAAATGTATCAAATAAAGGCTTAATTCCAAGGCTATCTCTAAACCATGTATCTAAGAGATACACAAAATTCCAGTTTCTTGGCAATTGTGAGGCTTACTTTCAAAAACATGTTCTGAATCTGCTACACTGAAAAGGAAAACAGACTCTGATCCAAATGCTCTCCCATCCTCATAGGGCAGAGGAAATGTTAGGTAGTGCACAAGAGACACCAAAGCTGTGAACTCAGCTTGACAGCTTGTGATGCCTTGTGCCTACAATCCCAGCACTTGCTAGACCAAGGCAGTAGGACCACAAGGTCAAGGCGAGCCTGGGATATTCAGCTACACAGTGAAATGCTGCTTAAAAAAAAAAAAAACTTTACGATAATCCTAAAACTAAAAAATTCTGTGAATCTTCCATATTTTCCCTGTACTCAAGCAAAGCACTTGGCAAATCATTTGCATTTAATATTTATACAAAATTTAATACAACATTCCTGTGATATTTATTATAAAAGGCTCAATGGAAACTGCACTGCCAAGAAATAGATGATACTATTGTGATTTTCTTAATACATCAATGTAAGGTAAGCCTTATTTTTTCAAATATTTCAGGAAAAATACACCTTGTAATGAAAAACGCTACATTTTTTTTTTTGCAGTATCTGACTAATTGGCTATTTATTGGCTATCACACACATTCGTAATTGTTTCCTTAGAAAAATACAGGTTTTGCCTCCAGGTATTCCCTTCATACGCAGTAAAAAGTTGGACATCAACTCGGATGAAAAATGTCCATATGCCATTCCTACTTCCAAAAATAGGTATTTGTGTATGGCGTCCACAAACAAAGTCTGCCTGCTGAGCCGCTGCCAAATAAGAGAACCTTCAACTGAAGTGTGTCACCCTAACTCTGAGCCATCACGTCACCAGTCTACATGCAGTGACTGTTTTCCACTGCCCCTCTCGGTGCCAGGTCTCAATCCTGGCAGCAATTCGGAATCAGAAGCAGGCGCAATTCTTCTTGACAACATCTGCACACTGGCATGGTCTGGGACAGCTTAAAAGGCTTTCCAGAGACCCCCTCAGGGAGTCTGCTCTCCCTGAATCCCCCTCAAGGATGGGCTTGCTCTCCCTGAGTCCCCCTCAGGGAGG
>NW_021604592.1:3499825-3513197 GCF_004785775.1 Grammomys surdaster
TCCCCCTCAAGGATGGGCTTGCTCTCCCTGAGTCCCCCTCAGGGAGGGGTCTGCTCTCCCCGAGTCCCCCTCAAGGATGGGCCTGCCCTCCCTGAGACCCCTCAGGGAGGAGTCTGCTCTCAACTTGTATTCTTTCAATATCTACTAGTGAGGAGCTCTTTTTCTTTTAGAGATAAAGAGAGACATATTTCTTTTTCAAGAATCATTTTATATACAAATTTCATTTTTTAGTTAAAATTATGCATATGGGCATTTTTCCTGTATGTCTTGTCTGTGCACCACATGCATATAGCACACCCACAGAAGTTACAAGAGGGCATTGGATCCCCCAGGACTGAAGTAATGGACAATTTGAGGTGCCATGAGGGTGCTGAAACTTGATCTTGGGTCCGCTGCAACAGCTACCAGTATTCTTATCTGATGAGCCAAATTGCTAGCCCTATATACCAATACTTCTAAAACTAAAAACTTATTGTAAAGAACTTTCAAAATATGTCTGTACCCAAGAATATCATTTCACCATGTAAACAAGTTATCTAAGAATATAATTCATTCACAAATAGGCAGATTCAATCATATGACTCAAAAATCAATCATTGTAGAAATGACAAAAAAGAAATCTAAAACATGTATCACTTTAAAATTACTTGAGCTGAAGTAATTTTTGATTCGTGTTTTTTAAATCCTAAGATTTTAAATCATTCCATGCCTTGATCACAAAACACTTTTGAGTGTTTTAGCCATCTCACACATATCTGATCCATGTCTGGCTTGAGGAACAGATTCTGCAGTCACAAAACCAAATTCGAGTAGCTACCATTCCATCCACCTCTTAGGACATTTTTATGTGTATATCACTGTACTCTGTTCATAAGCACCCCATTCTCCAACCTCCCATATTCCTCTTCTCCCTGTCACCTCGTGTTCAGGACTCTTGCTCTGCCCACACTCTGCTCTTCTTTTTAGAGACTTTTCTCTTCTTCACTGTTTCCCTTGTACTCTCACACTATATATCTTTATCTCTATGTCTGTCTGTCTGCATATGCATATTTTAAATCTAGACTATTACCTTTCTTATTTAAAAAAGATGTCTCCACCACCCTCCAAGAAGATTAAATGGAATTATGTTTGTAAAACAAGTTGTAACACTACTTAGTAAATCAATAAAACAAGGGAGCTCTAGGACAAGAAGAGGTATTTTTCAATTTCTTGTCTATAGACAAGAGGCAAAGGGCATAAAGACTAAAGATGACCAGATCCTAAGACTGTTTAAAAAGGTGTCAATGGAGTGCATGCACACTCCTCCATCTGCTAAAAGGATCCAATGGATCCTTAAGTGAGTTTCTCTGGGAGGAACAATTACAGACTTGTCAATAATCTGCAAAAAGAGAGACTATACATTTTCTTCAGTGGTTTTAACCATTCAGTTACTTTGAAACATAGTAGTCAACTGTGAACCTATTAGGGCAGACACCAAAACAAAACAAAATGAGGATACCAAAATCTGCCCTTTAACTTTCCAAATTCATGGATAGCAGAGGCATGAATGTTTATTCCTCTGTTCCAGGTCCACCATTATTGCTGTTCTTTAATGATGCTGGAAAACAATATTGTATGCACTATCAGTTTCTAGTTAAGGAATGTATTTATTTATACTCAAAGTCCTGAGTTTATAGGATTCCTACAGTATTCACTTAGGTCCTCAGTTTCTTTCATTGAAACAAAAAAAAAAACCAGTAATGTAAATAATACATCAATAACACCAACAGTTGCTCAACAACTTAGTTGTCTTCCTACAACTAAGGCTTATGTTATAGAATAATTTAACATCACAAAAGTTGCTAAGTCAGTATAGATAAGTTTCATATACACTTGACCCAGTTTTTAAAAGACAAAACAAAAAAAAACAGTTTATATTACTATGGAATATTTATCAAAGGCAAGAAATTTAAAATAGTCCATCTGTACAACAGATGCTATTGGATTTCAGCTGGTTTTCAATTAGTATCATTTCTGATTCAAGTTAATGTGGTCCAACATAGCACATCACATTTACCATTCATGTTTTTATTCTTCTCTGACCTTTAATCAGCATTGCTTTTTCACAGCTTGAGAGTCTATTCTGAAGAGTCCTGCCCAGTCGTCCTGCCCAGTCATTCTGTACATGGTCCCCAATGTGGCTTTGCTCACAACTCTCTCACGCATGGATGTGGCTTAGGTTCTGGCTTGACGGAAGAATGACAAAGATATTGAGCATGGCGTGCTTGCAGCATCCTATGAGTGGGATGCAGGACATGTACTGATACCACAGTGACCAGCCTTCTGGCCATTTGAGAGTGCATTTTTCAGGCTATTCTTCTTGTCTTAGTGACTTAGAGCTGAGACTTTGCTCCTCACTCTTTTAAGTAAATTTATTTTTTTATATTTTAATACAATTATTTTTAACACAATTTCTATTCCACATGGGGATTCCTTTGATTGGGGATCAATGTTGGGGTGTGTGTGTGTGCACACGTGTGTGCTCACACATGGAAGTTACTGTGCATACATTAAAGTTCATTCTACATAATGTAATGTTATTTGGATTTTAACAAATACATAATTCATTAATCCAGTTCTTTGTACCATACAGAACTGGTTCATCACTCTAAAAGTATCCCAGGTACCCCTTTAGAGCCAGCCACTTCCCAATTAGTCAGTCTCTAGCAAGCACTCTGGTTTCCATTCTTACAGATTTTACCCCCATTATGAGTAGAACCATACACGTCTTCATCCTTTGGCCTATAAGTTTTAACTACATATTTGTCTGAATTTGTTTTGTTTTTTAGCACAGAATAGTATTTCATGGCATGTATGTACTAGGGTTTATCAACCTACCTACATAACAACATACGGCTTTTGTGAGAATGTAAACTGAATAAGCCTTGTGCATACGCCTCCAAGTCCAGCGTGGGATTCATATGATATACTTACATTTAATATATAAGAGACCAGTAAGTTTTTCAAAGGTTGCATCTCAGTTTTGCATTACCTCCATCAATAAGGGAGTTTCTGTTTTGGAGAGTTATTTTGTTTTGGTCACCTTTTCTGTATTTTAGCAGATCTCCAGTAGCATAAACCCATTCTGCATCTTTGTTGCTCGATTTTGAAGTTCAAATATTGCACACAATTTTAAATAAAAATTTTCATGTATAAAAACAAGGGTTTTTTGGGTATATTCTTGATATTTTAAACAATTTATTTCACATCATATAAGGTCTTTGTCTTTGAACCAAAGTGAGTTGTCTAAAAAACTAGATAGGTATATAGATGATATTTGCATGTACCATGTGAGCTCAGAATAAGACACATCTGAAGACCTCAAGCCTAAGCAGGGATGATGAGGAATAGATATTTGAAAAGAAAGAAAGAAAGAAAGAGAGAGAGAGAGAGAGAGAGAGAGAGAGAGAGAGAGAGAGGAAAAGAGAGAGGGGGAGAGAGAGAGGGAGAGAGGGAGAGAGGGAGAGAAGGAGAGAGCGCGCCATATTTCAAGGAAGAGTGACAGTAACAAGGTTATCATATACAGAAGATGGACCTAGAAGCAGTAGTGAGCTCACTGAGCTCACTACTAAAGGGGTACCTGGGATGTCTTTAGATTTAGTATGTGTCTACAGCAACACGATGGGAGTTAAAGTCCCCTGTATCCCCACTCCCCATGGTCTGATTCTCAAAGTCTACAGTGGAACACGATAGCCAGCATTTTACACTAATATCTAGGTACTGATGGTGTCAGGAGTGTGAAGGCTGAAAGGGGCAATGGTAGCAAATGAAGAAATAAAGCAGATTCTTACAGAAGTATGTGTAATACTTTGGACCAGGTTAATGGAGATGTCAAGAATCAGGAAAATTGTAGAGGAAGCTGATAGAACTTGAAACTACATGGAGTATTGGAATCAAGGAAAGAGAAACAAGAGGGACCTCTAGGTCAGTGATTGACAACGTCTGTATGGAATACTACCTCATGATGGTGTGAATCCTGTGTTCTGCTTATATGCAGTTACATCATACAAATATGAAGTTCTGAGGAAGGAAAATAACTTTGAAAGCCACTAACACAAATAATATATGTTATCTTCAAACCTACTCAAGTCATTAATATAGATGAGTGGTTTTCAAACATGGATGGATGACTTTGTATGGGCTTCTGGGGGAACATCTGGCAATATTGAGACATTTCTGATTATCACATTCTGGAAAGTTTTGAATAGGGTACAAAGATGACATTAAATATCATAAGACGAAAAGGCCAGTACCTAACACTAAGTATTTTGCTCAAAATAATATAATAATGAAGTTGAGAAACTCATGGAAAAACCATCTTGTTTTGTAGGTGTGTGAAAGTGCTATCTCAGCTTATAGAGCAAAATATATCCCTTACATGTTCAACTTAAAATTTGATGAAATATATTGATCACTTAAAAATGAGGTAAGATGTCCAAAGAATTACATATAAAATTAAGTTAGGTATGATGAGGAGATAAGGGTCATAATTATAATTATAGTTTGTGTGAACAACTCTGGTTTATACAAATCAGATGTGTTCTCTGCGGATCTTCTGTTACATTATGGTACAGGCACCCTTACCACAGGGATAAATGCATGGATATAAGATTATGTGAACGAAGAGTTATTCTGTCCAATGAATGTACTAAAGTCAGAGAAGAAGTATAGTGGAATGTGTAAAACTCTAACAAGGTAAAATAGCTGGAAGAGGAATTGGAGTGAATAAAAACATGATTCTTCTACGAGAGAAAATCTCCAAAACACAGAATGTTGCAAATGTCCTTTCATATCTATACTTGCAAAAGCTATCCATAAATTCCAAAAAATAAGTAAGAGTTTTAAACATTTACTCTCTTGAAAATATCTGTGACAGTCGCTTTCAGATCTGGGCACTATGCATTCATATAGCAGAAGACAGCTTCACCCCTCAGAACATACCTACTTCATAAGTAAGACAGACCCTCATAGGAGCAGGGGGCAAGGGAGTGGGATAGGGAGTTTGTGGAGGGGAAGCCTGGAAGGGGGATAACATTTGAAATGTAAATAAATAATACAAAAAAATAAATAATAGCCAATACAAAATTTAACAAAATTAAAGAAAATCATCTTCCACATTGAGCTGTGGTGATTGCTAGAGTACTTAGCCCTTTGATGAAATGTGGAATACAGAAGGATTATAAATATATATTTTAGATATAAGCCAGTGAGTGTAGGAAGATATACTGACTCAGTGGTAAAAGATGTGTGAAAAAGACCACTTTAATAGGGAAACAGAGAAGGGAACAGAGAGACCTGCTCTTTGGAGGTATTTGAATTTGGTTATCGGTAGCAGATATGAACAGCATGTGGCCTCATAAAATAAAAATGGCCAACAACCCTTATGCAGAAACATTAAATGAGACTGACATTTCACCAGGATGGACAAGTGGCTGGTGTGAGTGACATTCAGCAGCCAGAGGAGAAGGCTGGAGCTGGTGACTCTGAGCTCATGTGTACTTCTTATGCATTGCAAGCCTAGTACAAAGTACAATATTTTCTAATTAATACTTATGCTTAGTAGATTATAGGTGTCAGATAGATTTGTGGAAAGATCATACTTTCATACTTTGCTCTAGTTATTAAGTTATTTTGTCTGTGCCTATGTGTGTGTATGTGTACATGAGGCAACTGCATGCAACAACATGCCTATGGAGTTCGATGTCTAGCCATGCTTAGTGTGGAGATCTACCATGTGTATTACTGGGACTGAACTCAGGTCATGAAACTTGACTTCAGTTGCTTCCATCCATGGAGACATCTTGCTGGCTAAATTGAAATACTTTATGAACACAAGCTTCCCCTGAGAAATACTGGTTTATCTTCCTCTGCTTCATGCTAATGTCAAGATACCCTAGAAACTCTATATAAAGTACAACTCACCCTGCCCAGTTCCTTGTCTTCCAGGGCCAGGACCCCTGTGCTTTCTGTGAAGAGCTTCACTTTGACCACAGGCCGAGGGTGGGTAGTGTTGAAATCTCCTTGGGTTCCCCATCTGCAAAGAAGCAAGAAAGGTTTTCTTTAATATGGAACAGTAACCAACTCCCCCAGATCGAAATGCCTCTATAAAAGGTGCATTAAGCAATACAGAATCTATTATAACTGGATGAGATTTTCATCTTTGCTTTTGTTTCTGACAGATGGCACCACGAAGAATGAAAATAACAGTAAGCTTTATAGCTTGTAATAGTTATTCAGCTGCTGAAAAATTAGCATACTGATCTACAAAATATGGAACGCTATATAAGAAAAGGCATTATAGATGTACAGAGTGAAATCTATTATTTAATTCATTAAAAGGAACACTGCAACAGCATTTTAATGAATGGGAAACTGCTGTAAGTGTCTAGGTAAGATATGACATTGCAGAAAGCTCTCACGGTGCTGTGCAACTCCACTCTTCTTCCCTTTGGAAGGTCCTCACCAAACACTGCTTGTCTTTATGTTTTGAAATGGAGGGACAATTATCTTAGCCTAGTTCTTTACGTGACTTTTTATAGAATCTTACAAAAAGAAGGAAATATTCTTAATAAAAATTTTGAACAATCTGTCGTCAATTTCCCAATACATTCTCGTAGGAATGAAAATAAGTCTGTTGACATCTGGCTTTTCAAATCATCATAACAAAATAACATGTTTTCTTGGCTCATCTTTTAATTAATAGCATCTTGTCGTTATCATACACCAATTCATTTGAGATTACTGACAAACTCAACTGGCACACATCTGGTATTAAAAAAAATTCTGATAAAAATTTCTTGAAATTCTGAGAGCACACAGGAGTGGAGCCTTGGCAAAGCATGAACAAAACACCATTGAACAGAATGCCACAAAAGGGAGATAAATTAAGAGGGTTAGCAAAATACAGATTCAGGTTAAAAATAAAACACTAAAGAATGCCAATTTTCTTATTTATGTTAAAAACAACCTATTTATCACTTTTGTGCGGCTGAATATATGTTATTTTTATAAATTTTATTGAGGAACTCTACAAAACAAGTATATTGAAAATTGAATAAAAGTTGTGGGTCTGTCTTCTACCACAGCACTGAAAATACTGCAAAACGCGTCCAAAAGCAAATGTTATCACAGTGACTGTAGAAATAAGAATCTCTATAAAACCTATTCTTTTGAGACTAAAGTCAGAGGCCAGAAACAAGGGTTAAATTAGGGTGCAAAAATGGTCTAATTTCTATTACAGACATCTAAGAAAGGGACACTAAGTTCTTTCTTTTATTTCTATTTGTTTTCCATTTCACCTAACTAAGTTGGTCTGTGGTAGAGCAAAGAAAAAAAAACACTTCCGGTCTGCACACAATCCTGGGCTTCAGCTCTGAACCCAATCCCACAAAACCCAAAGGAGGCAGGGCTCCAGGAGCTCTAACCCCAGCAGTATCTTAGGTAAGGAGACAGCAACACCTACCCCAAACAGGGAGTAACTGGGACCCACTAGGACCCAGGAATTCACTCCTGGCCAGGGGAATTGTCTTTTTCAGTCTGCGCCCAAGCATTGAGCAGATCTTGGGCCCCAGCTCTAACCCCAGTAGTAACACCCACCCCACACAGTTCTGAAACAACCAAAATAATAAGAAAGACAGGCTCCAGTAAGAGATAGGACAGGTAGCACTAAGGAGATCCACCTGTCGAAAGGCAAGCACAAGAACATAAGCATCAGCAACCCAGGGTACTTGGCATCGTCAGAACCTAGTTCTCCCACAATAGTAAGTCCTGAATTCCCCATATCACCAGGAGAGCAAGATTCAGATTTAAAATCACTTCTAATGATGATGACAGAGGACATTAAGAAGGACATAAATAACACTCTAAAAGAAATTGAGGAGAACACAGATAAACAGGTAGAAGCCCTTAAAGAGGAAACACAACAAACTCCTTTAAGAATTACAAGAAAACACAACTAAACAGGTAAAGGAATTGAACAAAACCATCCAGGACATAAAAATGAAAGTAGAAACAATAAAGAAATTACAAAGGGAGACTAAATTGGAGATAGAAAACCTAGGAAAGAAATCAGGAGTCATAGATGCAAGCATCACCAACAGAATACAAGAGACAGAAGAAAGAATCTCAAGTGCAGAAGATACCATAGAAAATATTGACACAACTGTCAAAGAAAATGCAAAATGCAAAAAGTTCTTAAGACAAAACATCCAGAAAATCCAGGCCACAATGAGAAGACCAAACCTAAGGATAATAGGTATAGAAGAGAGTGAAGATTCCCAACTTAAAGGGCCAATAAATATCTTCAACAAAATTATAGAAAAAACTTCCCTAACCTAAAGAACGAGATGCCCATAAACATACAAGAAGCCTACAGAACACCAAATAGACTAGACCAGATACCTCTCATCACATAATAATCAAAACACCAAATGCACAAACCAAAGAAAGAATATGAAAAGCAGTAAGGAAAAAAAGGACAAGTAACATATAAAGGCAGACCAATCAGAATTACACCAGACTTCTCACCAGAGACTATAAAAGCCATAATATCCTGGACTGATATCATACAGACCCTAAGGGAACACAAATGCCAGCCCAGGTTACTATACCCAGCAAAATTCTCAATTTTCAAAGATGGAGAAACCAAGTTATTCCATGACAAAGCCAAATTTGCATAATATCTTTCCACAAAACCAACACTAAAAAGGATAATAGAAGGAAAGCTCCAATAAAAGGAGAGAAATTATACCTTAGAAAGAGCAAGAAAGTAATCTTCAACAAATCCAAAAGAAGACAACCACATAAACAATGCCAATGTTAATGACAAAAATAACAGGAAGTAACAATCCCCTACCCTTAATATCTCTTAACATCAATGGACTCAATTCTCCAATAAAAAGATATAGACTAATGGACTGGATACATAAACAGGGCACAGCATTTTGCTACATACAGGAAACCTACGTCAGTGACAAAGACAGACACTACCTTAGAGGAAAAAGCTGGCACATAATTTTTCAAGCAAACGGTCCTAAGAAACAAGCTGGAGTAGCCATTTTAATATCAAATAAAATTGACTTTCAACTTAAAGGTATCAAAAAGGATAAGGAAGGACATTTCAAACTCGTCAAAGGAAAAGTCAACCAACATGAACTCTCAAATTCTGAACATCTATGCTCCAAATGCAAGAGCACCCACTTTCATAAAAGAAACTTTACTAAAGCTCAAAGCACACATTGCACCTCACACAATAATAGTGGGAAATGTCAACACCCCACTCTCAGCAATGAACAGATCATGGAAATGGAAACTAACAGAGATACAGTGAAACTAACAGTAGTTATGAACCAAATGGATTTAACAGATATCTATAGAACATTTTATCCTAAAACAAAAAAATATACCTTTTTATAAGCACCTCATGGTACGTTCTCCAAAACAGACCATATAATCGGTCACAAAACAGGCCTCAACAGATACAAGAAAATTGAAATAATCCCATGCATCTTATCAGATCATCATGGACTAAGGCGGGTCTTCAATAATGACAAAAACAATGGAAAGCCCACATTCACATGGAAACTGAAAAATACTCTACTCAATGATAATGTGGTCAGGGAAGAAATAAAGAAAGAAAGACTTTTAAGAATTTAATGAAAATGAAGATACATCATACCAAAACTTATGGGACACAATGAAAACAGTGCTAAGAAAAAAACTCATAGCTCTAAGTGCCTACAAAAAGAAACTGGAGAGAGCATATAATTTCAGCTTGACAACACACCTGAAAGCTCTAGCACAAAAAAAAGCAAACACAAACACACCAAAGAGGAGTAGAGTGCAGGAAATAATCAAACTCAAGGCTGTAATCAACCAAGTAGAAACAAAAAGAACTATATAATGAATCAATAAAACCAGGAGCTGCTTCTTTGAGAAAATCAACAAGATAGATAAACTCTTGGCCAGACTAACCAGAGGACACAGAGACAGTGTCCTAATTAATAAAATCAGAACTGAAAATGGTAACACAACAACAGAAACCGAGGAAATTCAGAAAATCATCAGATCCTACTATAAAAGCCTATACTCATCAAAATTGGAAAACCTGGATGAAATGGACAATTTTCTAGGCAGATACCAGGTACCAAGGTTAAATCAGGAGCAGATAAACCATCTAAACAGTCCCATAACCCAGAAAGAAATAGAAGCAGTCATTAAAAGTCTCCCCAATAAAAAAAGTCCAGGACCAAACAGTTTTAGTGCAAAGTTCTATCAGACCTTCAAAGAAGACCTAATACTAATTCTCTATGAACTGTTCCACAAAATAGAAACAGAAGGAACACTACCCAATTTATTCTATAAAGCCACAATTATGCTAATACCTAACCCACACAAAGACTCAACAAAGAAAGAGAACTTCAGACCAATCTCCCTTATGAATATTGATGCAAAAATACTCAATAAAATTCTCACAAACCAAATCCACGAACACATCAAAACAATTATCCTTCATGATCAAGTAGGCTTTATCCCAGGAATGCAGGGATGGTTCAATATACGGAAATCCTTCAATGGAATCCACTATATAAACAAACTCAAGGAAAAACCACATGATCATATCACTAGATGATGAGAAAGCATTTGACAAAATTCAACATCCCTTCATGATAAAAGTCTTGGAAAGATCAGGAATCCAAGGCCCAC
The DNA here is from genome assembly GCF_004785775.1 of Grammomys surdaster. Classification (NCBI taxonomy): domain Eukaryota; kingdom Metazoa; phylum Chordata; class Mammalia; order Rodentia; family Muridae; genus Grammomys; species Grammomys surdaster. The sequence goes on from NW_021604592.1 coordinate 3,510,569, forward strand.
ACCTAAACATAGTAAAAGTAATATACAGCAAACCAGTAGTCAACATCCAACTAAATGGAGAGAAACTTGAAGCAATCCCACTAAAGTCAGGGACTAGACAAGGCTGCCCACTCTCTCCCTACCTATTCAATATAGTACTGGAAGTCCTAGCCAGACCAATTAGGCAACACAAGGAGGTCAAAGGGATACAAATTGGAAGAAGTCAAAATTTCTCTATTTGCAGATGATATGATAATATACTTAAGTGACCCTAAAACTTCCACCAGAGAACTCCTAAATCTGATAAACAACTTTATGAAAGTGGCTGGATATATAATTAACTCAAACAAACCAGTAGCCTTCCTCTACTCAAAAGATAAACAGGCTGAGAAAAAAATTAGATAAATGACATCCTTCACAATAGTCACAAATAATATAAATTACCTTTATGTGAATCTAACCAAGCAAGTAAAAGATCTGTATGACAAGAACTTCAATATCTGAAGAAAGAAATTGAATCAGATCTCAGAAGATGGAAAGATCTCCCATGCTCATGGATTGGAAGGAATAATATAGTAAAAATGGCCATCTTGCCAAAAGCAATCTACAGATTTAATGTAATCCACATGAAAATTCCCATTCAATTCTTCACAGAGATAGAAAGAGAAATTCTCAAATTCATTTGGAATAAGAAAAAACCCAGGATAGCGCAAACTATTCTAAACAATAAAAGAACTTCTGGGGGAATCACCATCCTTGACTTCAAGATATACTACAAAGCAATAGTGACAAAAACTGTGTGGTATTGGTACAGAGACAGGCAGGAGGATCAGTGGAATAGAATAGAAGACCCAGAAATGAACCCCCATACCTGTGGTCACTTCTTTGACAAAGGAGATAAAACCATTCAGTGGAAGAAAGACAGCATTTTCAACAAATGGTGCTGGTTCAACTGGAGGTTAGCATGTAGGAAAATGCAAATTGATCCATACTTATCTCCTTGTACAGAGCTCAAGTCCAGGTGGATCAAGGACCTTCACATAAAACCAGATACACTGAAACTAACAGAAAAGAAGGTGAGGAAAAGCCTCGAAAACATGGGCACAGGGGAAAAGTTTCTAAACAGAATACCAATGGCTTATGCTCTAAGAGCAAGAATTGACAAATGGGACCTCATAAAGCTGCAATGCTTCTGTAAAGCAAAGGAGACTGTAAACAAGACAAAGTGGCAACCAATGGATTGGGAAAAGATGTTTACCAATCCTACATCTGATAGAGGGCTAATATCCAAGGTATACAAAAACTGAAGAAATTAGTCTCTAGACAATCAAATAACCCTATTAAAAATGGGGTACAGAGCTAAACAAAGAATTCTCAACTGAGGAAACTTGAATGGCCAAGAAGCACCTAAAGAAGTGTTCAACATCCTTAGTCATCAGGGAAATGCAAATTAAAACAACCCTGAGATTCCACCTCGTACCAGTCAGAATGGCTAAGATCAAAAACTCAGGTGTGACAGCAGATGCTGGCGAGGATGTGGAGAAAGAGGAACACTCCTCCATTGTTGGTGGGATTGTAAGCTGGTACAACCACTACGGAAAGCAGTCTGGAGGTTCCTCAGAAAATTGAACATAGTATCATCTGAGGACCCAGCTATTCCACTCCCGGACATATACCCAAAAGATGTTTCAACAGAAAACAGGGACACATGCTCCACTATGTTCATAGCAGGCTCACTAATAATAGCCAGAAGCTGGAAAGAACACAGATGTCCTTCAACAGAGAAACTGATACAAATGTGGTACATTTACACAATGGAGTACTACTCAGCTATTAAAAACAATGAGTTCATGAAATTCTTAGGCAAATGGATGAAATTGGAAAATAATATCCTGAGTCAAGTAACCCAATCACAAAAGAACACACGTGGTATACACTCACTAGTAAGTGGATATTAGCCCCAAAGCTCACAATACCTAAGATATAACATATAGGCCACATGAATCTCAAGAAGAAGAAGGAAGATCAAAGTGTGGGTCCTTTGGTCCTTCTTAGAAGAAGTATCAAAATACTCACCCAGAGCTCCCAGGGTCTAAACCTCCAGCCTGGGAACACAAAGGGAGGGACTCATGGCTCTACCTGTATAGGTAGGTGAGGATGGCCTTGTTGGGAATCAGTGGAAGAGGAGGGCCTTGGTCCCAGAAAGTTTGGATTCCCTAGTGTTGGGGAATTCTAGAGCAGGGAGGTGGGAATGAGTGGATGGTGGGGACACACCCTCATAGAAGTAGGAGGAGGGTGGATTAGATAAGGGGTTTTGGGGGGAATAGGAGAGGGGATAACATTGAAAGGTAAATAAATAAAATATCCAATTTAAAAAAAGCAAATAATGGGTCTGGCAATTGTAGTCAAGGTGTTGAGACTTTTTGTCAACAATTTATTATGGGGATTTTGTATAATCCTCATGGACAAGGTATTGCGGAAGAGGCCCATGGAACTTTAAAAAGATTGGTGAGACATATTGTTGCTGAGACAAAGAATGATGCCGACCTATGAGCTTGCTGAGTGCTCTGACCAGGGCGACTGGGGGAGCTGTATTTGACATATGTTCCTGACCTACCTGTGCTTGACTATATCCCAGATGGGACAAGCT
>NW_021604592.1:3513207-3554089 GCF_004785775.1 Grammomys surdaster
TTACCAACCTAAGACATAAGTGCATTGCTTTTAATAATTCATATTCCATGATGGGTAAGGAAGTCATTCTTGTCAGAATGACCTAAGACAGACTCAGTCTTGTTAATGAAATAAAAAAGGGGGAGAGGTGGAGAGCCTTTGGAGCTGCTTGGCAAGAATCTGACATGGGCCAAGGACAAGGAAATGGGCTGCTTGGCAGGAATATGACATTGGCTAAAGATAAGGAAGCAGGCTTTAGGCAGGAATCTGACATTAGGCTAGAACAAAGAAATAATTTCAGGTAGGAATCTAAATTTTAGGCTACAACAAAGACGTAATCTCAAGCAGGAATCTAAATATTAGGCTAGAACAAAGACATAATTTCAGACAGGAATCTAAATTTTAGGCTAGAACAAAAAAGTAGGTTTCAGACATGAAAATCACCTTGGGCTAGGACAGGGAAATAGTCTCAGATACTTTGGTCATCCTGATAAGCCTTTAGAAACAGTAATCATGGGAATGTTCATGTAATTGGGTTTAATGCCTTGCTTTTTCTTTGACTAGTTGTGCTTATTGTATTGCTTGTTCCTTGACTATTTACATCTATTGTATTGCTAGACCCTCAACCTAGAACTGACCTTAATACATGCATGTAATCAAAATGGTATAAAAGCATAAAAGAAGAGGGGATATAGGATGGGGGGTTCTAGGGAGGGAAGATGAGGAAAGGGGATGGCATCTGTATTGTAAATAAATAAAATTTCCAATAAAAAAGAAAGAAACTAGAAAGCATATGAATATACAGATATACTCATTTGCTTATATTTTCACAAAGAAATAAATGTGAATAAAATAAAAATTAATCAAAATAATTATCTATGAGGAAAGAAGAGAAAAAAGAGAGTCATAAGCAAGACATCTGTGAATGTACCTTGCTAAGGTATTCTGAGTTTGAAGCTATAAAAACTCTTTGCTTGTTTTATAAGTAAAATAAAAAGAAACCTGAAAAGTCATAAAGAAAAAAAGAATAAAAGAATGTGAGAGCCAAAATGAGAGTAAAGGGATTCTCAGTGTAGAAGAGCAAATGTTGACTTTGGCTGGGTAGTCTGGTTAGAAAGTTTGGAAAAGATTCTTATATAATATAACCTTCTTAATTCTTTTCAGACAGTTACAATTTCAAGGCCTCCCTTGGACACATTTTACTATGACTGGGATCAGAAATCTCTAATAGTCTTACGGGCAGTTCATATTCTTCCATAAAATTGACCCATCTTCTGAACAAACTCCTGTTAGTAAAACTTCTTTAGATCTCTATGTTTTAGTGGGAGAATCTGCAGAAACCAACTAGAAAGAACCACTAGGAAGTAGATGTCTTAAGGAAGTTGAGTTTGGAACACCAGTAATGAGAATGGAAAAAGGAATGGTGGGAGTTAAAAGGTTGAACAGGAATAGGGAGATGGAACAGAGAGGCGGGAGCAATGAGAGAAGGTAAAGCAAAGAGAAGGAGCTATAGAAAAATCATACTGAAACCTACTCCTGTGAACGCCCATTAAAGTATGTAAGTCAAAACTGTAACTGGAAGAACTAACCTGCATATTACTTAGCTGGGTAATGCTGTTCCTTGTATCGGGCATGGGACACCTCCATATAAAATGTTAGTCAGGGAAGCCCAGAAGTTCCCAGAATAACACAGGTTATTGTTTTTACCTCTTTGTTGCCTACCAGAACTAGACAGACAAGATCCTCTTGCCAAAGACATCATATATCTTACTTGAAAGATAAACCAAGTTAAAACTCATCTCAAAGCTTCTCCAAGTTTGTTTGTCCCGCCCCAGTCTCTCTAACTTTTTATAGGTACTTTGTGAACATCACATCATGCATTCCAGTCCCATTCATCCCCCTCTTGCTACCTCCCCCATTAAGAGAAAAAAATCTTGTAGAAACTTTGGTATGTCCCCTAGTATACTCCCTTTCTACACTTCTTTACTTGCAAATGTTTATTGCAATGAGTAACTAGTTTGGTTCAAGGACCTAGTCTTCTGCTAGAATATCAATACTGGATCCTCACTGGAACTCCTCTCAGATGCCCTGTTGTTGCCCTGTCTCATGAAGATCCTGCAGCATTGGATCTATAAGACTGGCCCCTTCACATACTCCAGCACTTCAGCGATGGGATAGCTGGTGGGGTAGATCTTGGATTGGTTTTCTGAGCTGGTTAGCCTGCCAGCTTAACTACATACACACAGTTGGTGCAAGCTCTCCAATACTGCCCTGGATAGTTCATCCAGTGTTGCAGCTAGTAAAGGGCAGAGCCAGTTTTCCCACTCTCATGCCCTCAGGCTGGCTTACCCACATCCACACCATCAGGACCAACTCTACTGTGCTGTCCAGGAGAGGTGCAAGGCCCACTCTCCCAATTGCTGAAGTAGATGAGTGACAGGGACAGCTTTCCATCTCTCATGACTAGGGTGCCAGCTCTCCTGCCTGCATCTGCCCCATATCCATGCTACTGCCACCACAAGACAGACAAGTTGAGGGAATGTCAGCTAACTTTATAGTGCCCTGTGTGGTTGTAGCTCTAGTCTTTTGGTAGATTGTCTTTAACAGGTATAAAACTATCCCCCCCCCATTTTATTAGATGCATACAAATAAATCATTAAATTGGATGCATACAAATTTACATATACATATCACTGATATTATATATGATACACAAAAGATATGCATACTATATATCACAACTATATAACACTGAATATATGATATACAGAATAGAAATATACAAGCATATGTACATACATACAATTACAAGATGCATAATGTTGCATCAGTAAGTTGCATTCAGGATGATGATGAAGAAGATGATGATGATGATGCCACAAAGCCTAGATGTCCATCAGTTCATGGAGTTAATTTTAGTATTATCACCTGAAGAGGCCATGTCTTGTAGCCAGGCAGGAGCCCCAGTGGAACGATATAGACACCAATCCACCTACAAAACTTTCAACCCAAAATTATTCTTGTCCACAAGGAATGCAGGTACATGGGGAGGGAGAAAAAAATAAAGGAACTGCCAACCAATAACTGGCCCAACTTGAACCCCATCCCATGGGCAAGCACTAATCCCTAACACTCTATTGATGATATTCTATTATGCTTGCTGACAGGAGCATGTTGTCCTCTGAGAGGCTCTATCCAGCAGCTGACTCAGACAGATACAGACACCCACAGCCAAAGAGTGGATGGAGCTTGGGGACTCTTACGAAAAAAATAGGAGGAAGGATTGCAGGCCCTGAAAGGGATAGGATCCTAATAGGAAGATCAACATATTCAACTAACCTAGAACCTTGGAACTCTCAGAGACTGAAACAACCATAAAGCAAGCAAACAAACAAACAAGCAAACAAAACCTCTGCTGGACCTAGGCCTCTCCATTCATATGTAGATGTGCATACAGCTCTACCTTTATCTTTATGTGGGCCCTGAACTACTGAAATAGGGGCAATCGCAAAAGCTGCTGGCTATATGTGGGATATGTCCTAGCTGGGCTACCTTGTTTGTCTCAGTGGGAGAAATGTCTAGCCTTGCAGAGACTTGAAGTGCCAGGGTGGGAGGATATTTAAGGGGGCCCTACCCACTAAGAGAAGGGAAAGGAGGATGGGAAAGGATTGTGGGAGGGGATGCCTGGGAGAGGGCAGTAAATCAAATAAGTAAAAAAAAAAATAAATTAAAAAAAGAAAATGTATCCACCATATTAAGTCATATACATAAACATACACACATACATGTATATACATACGTGTTCAACATATAAACTCACTGCTGTGATATTTCAAACATTATACTAGAGAAATAATGCTAAGCAGAAATTGTGATAAGAGAGAAAACTCTTAGGAGAGTCAGACAAGGTGCCCAGTGAATACTTCTCAGTATGAGCAATGATTCATTTCAACACAAAAAGTGTTACAATATGTACAAAGGAGTTATTAATGTAGAACAAGGAACCTGGTGTGAGTGTTCTATACCACAAATCAGTATGGAGATTAAAGTAGGGTCTAGTAGGCAGTAAGTTGTTATATTACAGGTTCCTATAGGTACTGTAAAAGAACAAGCTACACAAGTAACTGCTGAGTCAAGGACAGGGAATAGAAAAGCCATTCCGTGAAATGAAGAAGGCAAAATTAATGTGCTTTCAGGCTGGGAGAAGCTGAGAAGCATGAATATCAGGAGTCCAGATGATAAGGGACCGGGAGCCTTGAGATTTTAATTCCGTTAAAAAATGTGCAGTTTTAAGGTCAGTAACATGGTTCAGCCAGTCAAAGTGCTGTCACACAAGCCTGAGTATCTGAGTTAAATCCAGAACTCACATTGTGATGTGAACAGAGAACCAATTCATGAAAGTTGCCCTCTGAACCTTAACATATGTGCCATAGCATATGTCCTCATCCCTCACATTAAATAAAACTAAAACTATCAACAATGTGCAAATTGAACGAGGGGTGTATATATAGTGTGGTTGAATTCCATTGTACTTCTTAATTTTAATATCTCAGTATATAGGTTGACACCATCTTGATAAATTTTCCTATGAAATATAAAAACAAGGAACTAGACAGATGGCATCACAGCCACCAGCACTTGTTGCTTTTCCAGAGGATGCAGGTTCAATTCCCAGCACCCTCACTGCAGCTCACAACTATCTATAACTCCAGGTCCAGATGATCTGATGCCTTCTTCTGGCCTCTGCAGGTACCAGGAACTCCCATGGTGCACAGATGTATATGTATGCAAAACAGTTATACACATATCATACAATATAAGATACTTAAAAAGAAAAGTAAGAACATATGTACAGTAACAAAATTCTTAGGATTCCAGAATGATGAATGAATTAAATCCCCAAATCTCTCCCATCCCCTTCAAAAATGCAGAGGAAGAGCCAAGAAGGAAATAACTCTGTGTTCAAGGTTCACCAATGCATTTTCTTATTTCCTATTTAACGTCATGTTTCAACACTTTCAGCAATTAATATCAATCATTGTCTTCCTACTAAGTTTCCAGTATTAAGTGACAAAAGAATGCATTATTACACTTACTGTCAATTTGTTTGACTCAAAATATGTTTCCCTTCTGTACTAGTATGGATACATTACTTATGAGCATTCAGACTTCCGATGTAAACCTTCAAATGAATAAAATATCTACAAAGCACCTGTACAAAGACCGTGGGGCTTCCTGACTATGAAAGCACAGGATAGTTCATATGCCAACTGAAATAACTAACATTAATTATGCATTGGCTATTAAATAAAGTATACCAGAATTTCTATCGGGAGCTGAGATACATGTTGTTGCTTTCTCATTCCATATTTATACAACCAAATAATTTTAAGTATTAAATCCTCTATAGCATCACACATAACAGTAAAGATTTGAGCACTCTGTATGCGTACTATTATAGAGTGGTTATGTAAAACATGGGTATGTGATGGGATAATTTGGTGCCAAGTAATGACGGTTAGGCAGGTAATGTAAAACCATGTAAAATATGAAAAACCAGAAAAGATATAAAAGCAAATGTTTGTCCTTTAATTCATGCAAAATAATGCTAAGTACCAATATGTACGGAGTAATAATACCATGTCAACAAGCAAAGCCCCTATTCTCTTGGAACTTATAAACTAGTAGATTACAGATGATAAAAAGCTTGATGACTATTGTTAACATATAGTCCTCACCACTGCCCTACAATCATAAGAGCTGGCTATTTCTGACTACCTCTAAATAGTGACAGAACTCATTATACCTGGAATCTGAAAGGTACTCCAAGTTGCTAACTTCTGTGTTTGAAGTATGTTCAAAAATCATGAGAAGAAAACAGTTGCATTGGACCCATCTGCATTTCTTAATTCAAATTTATGTTCTAATTATATAATAAATTATATAATAAATATTTATATAAATGTTATATAATTATTTATATTTATATAATATATTTATATATAATATATAAATATTTATAAATATATAAATATTTATATATAAATATTATTATATAATATAAAAATAATAAATATAATATTATTAAGAAACTAAATGCCAGCCAAACTTTCTTCTAAATATTTAAATTTTTAGCCTTAAACTAGTGTTGCTCTCAGTCTTGGTCAGACTTTTGTTTTTGCAGTAGGGAGTAGTTCATGCAGAGACTTACAAATGGTTAAAATGCTGATGGCTTTCAGCCATAAAGGATACTTCTATATCATTCCTAAAGAACATCACTTAAACAAGAATGGGGATAGCCTAAGAGCTGGAGAAAGCAAAGGAATGCCTTTCAACGCTGTTTCTTGGATATGGCATGTCCAATGCCATCATGAATACACTATAGCTGTGGCTATAGGCAAAAGAATTACATAAAAAATAAAACACAGAAGTGTAAAAGTTGGCAAGAAAAAGACTGGATGTCTGTAGGAGTAGAAGAGAGGGTAATGGGAGTGAATATGTTCACAGTGCATTGTGAATGCCTTCGATTGTAAAAAATAAAAAATAAATTTACAATGTGCTAAAATCAAAGTAAGAAAAAAAAGTTCAATATTTAAAGGTATGTGCAACTAATATCCAAGGTGTCTAAACACCACTACAGAATCACATGACATCATTCTATCTATCTTTTTTACTTAACGTCTGTTTATGTCTTTTAAAACATCTAGTCTAAAAATACTAGGCTGATTGTGCAGTCATTTTTATTATGAACTTTCTCATTTTAATGACCTTCCTCTGTTAGAGGTTTTCTTTACAATTTCAAGCTGTCAGGAATTTGATTGTGATACAGACAGGAAGTTTAAAATTTATGTCCTAATCTCATTTGGTTAAAAGACTAAGTGTGTTTATGGGTTAGAGAAATGGCTGATAGGTTAAGAGGACCGTTTCTCTTGCTGAAGACCCACTATGGGTATAGTGGTTTGACAGAGAGTCATTTTATAGACTCATATATTTGAATACTTGGGCCAGTGTTGGTGGAAATGTTTGGGAAGAATTATGAGGTGTGGTCTACTCAGAGGAAGGATGTAACAGGAAGTAGGCTTTGAGGTTTCAAAAGACTTGTGCATTTCTTCTAGCCCCTCTCTCCCCTCTGCTTCTCTTCCACCTCTAAAACTGTGCCCTTGTTCTACACAGCTGCTATCACACAGATACTCTTCTTGTATATTAAACAAATGTGTTTCCCTGCCCTATATCTATTTGTATCTATGAATTATTCACTGTCTGATATATGGTATCCCTGAAAGCTATAAAGCTAGTTAGAGCCACTAGGATGTGAAAATGTAAAAAAGTAACATTTATAAAACTTGATAAAGTGGAAAGATACACCTACATCTACAACCTCACTAATACAAATAAAAATCACCAACATTTTAATCAAATAATGTAATAACCGCTAAAAATTTGGAATTAAGTTCAACATGAGAATTGCCAATCTAAAAATTACAAGCAAAAATCAAACAATGAAGCACATAATGTATTTACAAATAATGATAAACACAATGCTTTTATACAATGTTAAATATAGATATTTTAAAACATGCCATCTGTTGTACTTTGGATATAAAGCCTTTCCAAAATGTTCAATATTGAAGACTTGGTTTCCAGCTGGTAGCTCTATTGAGAAGTGGTTGGGTCATAAGAGTTCTAATTTATTTGAGTTGATCCACTGACAGACCACACTGTATGGGCTACTAAGATGTAGGATCTGGTTGGAAGAGGTAGGTCAGGTCACTGGAGATGTTCATCTCAGATTTCTCTCTCCTTTCCAGCTGTCATGAGTTGAACAGCTCTGTTCTACTGTGTCCCTGCTGCCAGGAGACTTTGCTCCACCAACATAACCACACAGCAATGGAGCCAGCTGGCTATGAACTGTACCTTCTCTGAAGTCATAAGTCAAATTTAATCTTTCCTATTTTTAAAACTTTTCTCAGATATTTTGTCAAACCCCAAAGACAGTCTACCAGAGGCTCCTTGATTAACTTGAGTAATTAAGACAGTTTTATAGAAATCTATAAGAAAAAGGGCATTTAGGGAGGGGAAAGCTATTGGAATGTAAACAAAACAAAAAACCCAAAACATTTCTTAGCAATTGAAGAAATACCAAGCATATCAAAGTTTTCTTTTTATAATACTGATATTTTTAAGCCAAAGATTAAGGAAAAGTGGTAGACTAAATTTCACTGAAACATGGGGCTGTTCTGTATCCTGATTTTTAAATTTAATGCTAATATCTTAAACATATTTATCCAGTAAATATAATCATATAATTCTTATTATCATCTTATTAATAAGATATTAAAATAGTATTAAGATTTTTTTTTATTCATCAGGCTCTATCATAAATTAGTTAACCAATTTTCTGAGGATAGATCTTATACTTGTTCCCAGTTTTAATATAATAAACAAGACTGTTGCTGATGCTTTATATACTATATCAATTATTTTAGCACATATATTAGAAAGTAGAAAAGACAAGGACAACACTCATAGGGAGATTAAATATTAAGCTTCATGTAAGTAAAATGGGTTATCCTAAATAAAATTGGTTGACTGAGAGATGAGCTGCTTGCTCTCCTACCACCCTGTGGGGGCCCAAGGAACTTCCAGGTTATATCCCTCTCCCATTAATCCCCTGCCTGCGGGGGTGGGAGGGTTTCAACTGGGAACAGACAACATCAGGGATAAGCAGCTTACTGTTCTCTGACCTCCTTCATCAGTGTCAAGGCTTTGCCTGTTTTCACAAAGAAGTCTGTGGGTCCCAGGAACATTCAGTTCAACCTGAGACATAGCTAGCAGAGGTGAGAAACATGCTGTTCCCTGAACTCCATTGTCAGGCCCATGGCTCTGCCTGCCAACATGAGGAGTCCTGCCAACATCAGGAACACCCAGCAAACACCAGGGATAACTAGATGGCCAAATGACAGCTTAAAAAACACAATCAACAAGAGCCAGGGCAATATGGCACAACCAGAGCTCAGCTATCCAACCACAGCAAGCCACGGATGTCCTAACACAACAAAAGCATGAGAAGATGAGAGATGATAGAGCCATTTAAAGAGGAAAGAGGAAATCTCTTGAAAAATTACAGGAGAAAGCAATAAACAGTTGAAGAAAATGAATAAAACAGTTCAACTCCTGAAAAAGGAAATAGAAGAAAAGAAGAAAACATAAACTGGGTGAATCCTTGAGATGGAAAACCTAGGGAAGAGAACAAAAAGTGCAGAAACAAGTATCAGCAACAGGATATAAGAAAATCTCAAGTGTAGAATATACAGTTGAATAAATTGATACATTGGTCAAAGAAAATGTTAAATCTAAAAGGTCCCTGACATAAAACATCCAAGAAATCTTGGAAACTATGAAAAAACGAAAACTAAGAATAGTAAGAGAAAATTACCAGCAAGAAGTCCAAGAAAATATTTTCAACAAAATCATAGAAGAAAATTTCCCCAAGCAAAAGAAAAAAGCTGCCTATAAACGTACAAGAAGCTAAATAGATTACCAGTACCAGAATACTAAATAGACTAGACAAAAAAAGAAAAACTTCAAAGCACATAATAATCAAAACACTAAAACTACAGAAGAATGGAAGAATATTAAAAGCTGCAAGGGTTAAAGGCCAAGTTATATATAAAAGCAAACCTATTAGAATTATACCTGAGTTCTCAACAGAGACTTTAAAAGCCAGAATGATCTGGGTAGATGTCTTGCAAACTCTAAGATACCACCAATGTCATTCCAGATGACTATACTTTGCAAAACATTCAATCACCATATATAGAGAAACAAGATATTCCATGACAAAACCAAATTTAAACAATATCTATCCATGAACCCAGCACTACATAATACAGTAGAAGGAAAAGAAGGAAAAGTCCAAGCCCAGAAGGCTAACTACAACCAAGAAAGCTCAAGGAAAAATAATTTTCACCAAAAAAATGAAAAGAAGGGAACACACACACACAGACACACACACACAGACACACACACACACAGACACACACACAGACACACACAGAGAGAGAGAGAGAGAGAGAGAGAGAGAGAGAGAGAGAGGAGAGACACACACACACAGACAGACAGAGAGAGAGAGAGAGAGAAGAGAGAGAGAGGGAGGGGAAAACTATGACCACCAACATCAAAGTAATAGGAATCAGCAATCATTGGTTATTCATATCTCTCAACATAAATAGACTCAATTCTTCAATAAAAAGACACAGGCTAACAAAATAGATGTGAAAAGAGGATCCATCATGCTGCGGCACAAGAAACACACCTCAGCAACAAAGATAAACATTACCTTAGAGTAAAGGGGTGGTAAAAATGTTTCCAAGCAAACCGATCCCAAAAGCAACATGGAGTAGCCATTCTAATATCTAATAAAGTAGACTTTTCAACCAAAAGTAATCAAAAGATGGAAAAAACACTTTAAACTTATCAAAGAAAAAGAAAACCTACCAAGATGACATCTCAATTCTGAACATTTAAGTCCCAAATGAAAGGGTACTCACATTTGTAAACAAAACATTACTAAAGCTTAAATTACACATCAAACCTACATATGAATGCTGGGAGAAGTCAGTACCCCACTGTAATAAACAGGTCATTGAGACAGAAACTAAACAGAGAAATAATAAAAGTAACAAAGGTTATGAATCAAATAGATCTAACAGATATCTATGGAACAAAAAAGAACATACCTTTTTCTCAGAACCTCATGTAACATTCTCCAAAACTGATCATATAATTGATCACAAAGCAAGCATCAACACATAAAAGAAAATAGAAATAATGCCTTGTATCTTTTCAGACCAGCATGGAGTAAAGCTGTATTTCAACAACAGAAATAAAAGAAAACCTACAAACTCATGGAAACTAAAAAAACACTCTACTCAGTGATGACTGAGACAGGGAAGGAAAGGAATTAAATACTTTCTAAAATTTAATGAGAATGAAGGCAAAACTACCCAAACTTATGGCACACAATAAAAGCGTCCTAAGAGGAAAGTTCATACCATTAAGTGCCTTCTCAAAAAAAGGAGAGATCTCAAACTTAAAGCAACTTAAAAGCACATCAAAAAACTTCAAACAAAAAGAAACAAACATACCCAAGAAGAGTAGATAACAGGAAACAATCAGAGTCACAGTTGAAATAAAAAATGAGGAAAAAAATAACAATAGAAAGAGTTAATGAAAGCAAGAGTTGATTCTTTGAGAAAACCAACAAGATGGACAAATCTTTAGAGAAACTAAGTAAAAGGAAAAGAGAGTGTACTGAAATTAAAATTAGAAAGGAAATGGAAGATATAACAATGGGTACTGAGGAAATCCAAAGAATCATTAGGTCTTAATTCAAAACCCAGTACTCCACAAAATTGGAAAATATAAGCAAAAATGGGATGATTTTCTTGATAAATAATACTTGAAAAATTAAATAAAGTTCAGGTAAACAATTTAAAACTGTCCTATAACCCCTAAAGAAATATAAGCAGTCTTAAAAGTACCCCATCCAAAAAGAAGCCCAGGGCCACATGGTCTGAGATCAAAATTCTACCAGATTTTCATAAAAGAGCTAATAACAATATTCCTCAAACTATCCCACAAAATTAGAAACAGAAGGAACATTGTCAAACTTGTTCTATTAGGCCATAGTCACCCTGATACCTAAACCACACAAAACCTCAACAGAGAAAGGTAATTTCAGACTAATTTCTGTTATAATCATTGGTTCAAGAAAACAGAATAAAATATTTGCAAACCAATTCCAAGAACATATCAAAGACATTATCTAGCATGATAGTAAGCTTCATCCCAGGGATGCTAGGATGGATCAATATATGAAAACCTATTCATGTAATTGACAATAAAAACAAGCTGAAAGAAAATAATTCACAGGAAATGGTGCTGTTCTAACTGGATGTCTGCATGTATAAAAATGCAAATAGATCCATATTTATCACCCTGAATAAAACTCAAATCCAAATGGGTCAGAGACCTCAACATAGAGACACATTTAATCTAATCAAAGAGAAAGTGGGGAACTACCTTGAACACACTGGCACAGACAGCTTCCTGGACAGAACACGAATAGCCCAGGCACTAAGGTCACCAATTTATAAATGGGACCTCATGAAACTTAAAAGCTTCTATAAGACAAAAAATATCATGAACAGGACAAAACAGCAGCCTATATGGAAAAAAAATCTTTAAGAACCTTACATCTAGCAAAAGGCTATTATCCTAAATTACAAGGAATTAAAGAATTTCAAGACTAACACACAAAATAATTCAATTAAAAAATGCAGTACAGAACTAAACAGAGAATTCTCAACAGTGGAATGGCTAATGACAGAGAAACACTTATAGAAATATTCAACATCTTTAGTCATCAGGAAAATGGAAACCAAAACAACTTCGAGATTCCATCTTAAACCTGTCAGAATGGCTGAAATAAAAAACTCAAGTGACAGTACATGCTTATGGAGCAAGGAGAACACTTCTTTATTGCTGGTAAGAGTGTAAATTTGTGTAACTACTATTAAAATCAATTCGATAGTTTCTCAAAAAATTGTGAAGAGATTTACCTCAAGACCCAGCTATGCCCTGGGGTCTTACCTAAAAGATGTTCCACCATGCCATAAGGACACTTGCTCAACTATGTTCACAGCAGCTTCATTTGTAATAGCCAGAAAGTGTAAACAGCATAGATGTCCCACAACCAAAGAATGGATGAAGAAAATGTGGTACATTTACTCAATGGAATACTACTCGGCTATTGAAAACACTGTCATCATGAAATTTGCAGGCAAATGCAGGAAAATATCCTGAGTGAGGTTATCCAGACCCAGAAAGACATGCATGGTATGTACTTATATATGAGTCATAAAGTACAGGTATAATCAACCATGCTAGAATCCACAGAACCAAAGAAGCTAAGTAACAGGAAGCTCCCAAGGGAGGATGCTTGAATTTCACACAGAAGAGGCTATAAAATAGATATAGGAGGTGCAAGGAGGAAGGGAACTGAGTAGGAGATGGGATGGAGTAGGGATAAGGGTAAGGATCAGGTGTGGAGCTAGCAGGAGGTAGAATCATGTCTGAAAGAGAACGGACATCAGGAGGTGGGCATCTTTGGGATGAGCCTAAGACCTGGGATGGGAGAGGCTCCTTAAAGAATATAGGGGTGACTCTATATGAGACTACTAGCAGATGGCAATATGGAGACTGAAGTGGCAACCTCTTGTAGTCAAGCAGAACTTCCAGTGGAGGGAGGGGACACCAACTCATTTACACAACCTTCAACCCAAAACTTGGTCTGCCTACTAGACATGCAGGGATAAAGATGAAGCAGAGACTAAAGGAATGGCCAACCAATGACTGGCCCAGCTTGAGACCTACCCCATGGGAGAAAGCCAACCCTAAATACTATTAATGATACTCTGCTATGCTTTCAGACAGGAGCCTAGCATAACTTTTTTTCTGAGGGGCTTCATCCAGCAACTGATGGGAACAGATGCAGAGACCCACAGTCAAACATTAGTCATAACTTTGGAAGACTTGCCAAAGAATGGGGGTAAGGACTAATGGAGCCAGAAAGGTCACAGACACCACCAGAAGACCTACAGAGATAACTAATATGGGCTCAGAGTAGGAGGGCTCACAGAGAGTAAATCACCAACAAAAGACCATCCATAGGCAGGACCTAGGACCCTACATATTTGTAGGAAATGTGCATCTTTGTCTTCATATGGGCCCCTTACCAATTGGAATATGAATTGTCTCTCATTCTGTTGCCTGCCTTTGGATGCCCTTCCCCTAAATTTTTTTTTTTTTGGGCTGGGGTAGGGGAGGATCTGGCCTTAGTGGCAGAGGATGTACTTAGTCCTGCTCTAACTTGTGCTAGAGCATGGTTGGTACCCATGGGGTGCTTCTCCTTCTCTGAGGAGAAGGGCAGGGACTTATGTGGGGAGGAATATGTGAGTGTGGGACAGGGTAGAGAGGAGGGAGGTGGGGCTTGGATTTGGATGTGAAGTGCATCAATACATTTTAAAAAATTAAAATAAAAGAAAACTGGTTAACTTATTTAAAAATTTACTGTAATTCAAACAATAAAGACAAGCTTTGTTTGAAAACTGTCATGATGAAACCTAATTACTCATATTCTATTAATTCCTTGAAACTAAAATTTACCTATAGAAATTTTTACTTAATTACATGTTTTCCTCATTTTATTAGTTTTTGAGACTATTAATACATTGTATCTTGACATCTCCCATTCTTAATATATCCATTTCTCTTTCCCTACTGTCTTAGGGTTTTTATTGCTGTTATAAAATACCATGACCAAAAGCAACTTGGCAAGGAAATGGTTTGTTTTGCCTTGTAACTCTTGAGTTACATCCCATCACAGAGGGAAGTCAGAGAAGGAACTAGATGCAAAAACCTGGAGGCAGGAACAGAATCAGCAGCCATGGAGGAATGCAGCTCACTAGGTTGCCTCTTACTACACAACCCACTGAGTTCTGAGCATGCAAGCCTTTTTCAGCCCAAAATTTAAATTCTACCATAACCCTCTCCTCAGTCCTGCAGACATTTGTCAGGTTTCTTATGGCAATAGAAACTGTAACTGAGACAACTACCTGCCCAATTTTGTGTCTTCAAAACAAAACACCATCAAGTACACCTTGTGAAACTCTTCTACTCTTGCAGGAGTAGCCTTTGCTGGAGAGGAGACAATACCCCAGTATCCACACCCTTAAAGGAAATAGACTCTTCCTATGGGGGTTGTTCTTGTCCACTGTGTAATCAGATGCTGATTTCTGTGCCCAGATTATTATGACTATTGAACTATCTCATGTATCACTGTTGTGTAAAGAATGCTCCCAAATTATCTGTGATTGATTAATAAAGAGCTTGTCAGCCTATGGCTGGGCAAAAAGGCAAGGTTTCTGACCCAAGGGAGAAGGTCCCAGATGTGAAAGGAAGGAGTAGCAGACGGTATGAAGAGGCCATATGGATGGATAATGAGCGGTGGTTTTGAAGCAGAATGTTCAGAAGTATTGCTGAACAGGTTGCCAAGGGATTCACCATGAGGACACCACTTGGAGTAGAGCAAGCCAGAAGGAGACAAAGATACAGATAGAAAAACCAGACCATGGGAGGTAGATAGTCACAGAGGGTTAGAATAGCACACCAAATCTCTCTATCTTTTATCTTGGAACTAAAACAGGCTAGGGTAGACATAGAAATGTCCTGTAGTTATTTGGGAGCTAAAAAGGGCATAGAACACCCCTACCAAAGAATTACAAGGGGTGACCCATGTTGGGAGCCAGATATTGAAGTAACTTTTATTCTCCTGTAATAATTGTTGTCTCAGAGGAACTGATGTCTCCTCTGGAGACATCCCATGCAAATTTCTCCTCTGTGGCTTTACTTCAGATGCCCTCTGCTTTCTACAACGTTGGTAGGTTTTCTTCTCCATCCATAGTTCTTACAGTCTTTCTGCCTTCTCTTCCACAATGATCCCTAAGCTTTGAGAGGACAAGCTAGGATACAGATGTCCCACTTAGGGCCTAGTATTCTGAAATATCTTATTCTTTGCACCTTCACAGATACATTTGTATTAAGTACCATCTACTAAAAAAAGAAGCTTCTTTGATGAGGACTAAACACTGCACTGATCTACAAGTCTAACAATAGGTCACTAGAAGTTGGTTTAATACTATATAGACATAGATTAATAGCTACAGTTTTCCCCTAGGGCCTAGGATTATTTAGCCACAAGTTCGTGGCCCTGATAACAATGTCAAGTATGAGTTAACCACATTTTAAAATTAATAATAGTAAAGAATGACAGAATTTCAATATTTTATTATAAACAAATACTATCTGTTTAAAATTTAACACATCTATAGAATCCATTTTAAAATTCATAACATATGTTGACTATATTTTTTAGATATTAAATATATTTTCAAACAAAAGCATTCATATATGATCAAATTAATTCAAATTAATTTACTTTTGTATTTGGGAAATGAAATAGTAGCCTCTCAAAAGATTCCCATGTTGAATATTTTGTGCCTGAATGGTGGCTTTTTTGAAATAAAAAGCAGCTGAATTCTGAGGAGCCTAGCATAAGTACTAGAAGAATTCCATGAGGTAACAGCAACATTGCCATTGTTGAGATATGAGGACAATTACAGTTAGCAATTCGTAAGAGGCATACCTGCAAAGATGTAGTGCCTGTCCAGGCCCTGTACAGCTTCTGCTTCCTGCTATTAGCCTACTGGCTCTTTCCTCTACCATGCTCCTCTCCTATGGTATTCTCTCTTGCCGTGGGCCTGTGGTCAGTGGAAGCAGCTTCTCTGAAAGAATGAGGTCAAAGAAAACCCTTTTCCCTTGAGCTGCTTTGTCAGGAATTTTGTTACAGTGATGAAAATTCTGGCACAATGATTGACAGAGTTTATAAAAATGTCTTGTTAAGATTTCTGTTAAACTATAAGCAAAGTTGAACAGTACTATTATTAAAGATATGAAGGTCCATAAATAAACAAGGCGAACATTCTTGGCAATAGATGTACTCATACAGAACTGTGTGGGGTCTAAGACATTTGTCCTCTATACTACATTGTCAGGTGAATGGTAATTCTGTTTTCAGTAAAAATATTATTATAGATGTACATATGTCAAAATAACAGCCTCCATGAAATTAGTGGCACAAACATCACAATATTGTCTAGACAGTTTCATATAAGCATATGTATGGAATAAGTTAAATTGTTTTTTAATAGCTGGAATACTAACCTGTACCCAAACAGGAGCACAGCAGTTTGAGGTAGGGATGAACGGGGAAGAATTAAGAGACAGTGTCTAGGCTTGAATGCAAACTCTAACTTGTAGAAGGACACAACTGTTCTACCCTCATTCAATAACATGCTTCATGGAATATCACTGAGACACGGTCATGAAAGTAACTCACTTCAATATGTTGACACTTATTTAACATAAGGGCATAGAATTTTCCACATAGAGAATACATACAGAATATAGATCTGGGATAGTTTAGAACATTAAAGTTTTAATCAGTTTTATTAAATGTTGATATTAAAATCTAAACAAAAATAAAACACTACAGTGTTTCAGCAGCACTCAGAGACATCAGTGGACTACAAACCATGCCACAAAAACATGAAGACAAAGGTAAGGGAAAGAAGAGAAGGAGACATGGGAAAGAGAATAGTTGGAAGGAGGGACATAAAGAGAAAGAAAGGAGAAGACTAATAAAAGAACAATCTGGAACTGGTAAAGTGGTTATTTTACCTGTAAAGTAAATTATAAGCCGAGCATTATTTTTATTTTTCATGTGCATTCACATACAATTAAACTATCTTTCATTAAAAAATTATCAGTATAAAATGTCGATATGATAAGAAATTTAACAGAACTAGAAAATATCATTTAAGTAATAAAGTATTATCATTATAGAGTCTTGAGGTATCTTTAGAAACAGACTAAAACTTTTTATAATGGTGGAAAGACAATACAAAGTTATTTCTTCAAACAGGATAAAAAGTGAAAAAATTCTGGATTATATATCATATTTAGAAGAGAGAAACCTATTGGGGGATGGGCCAGGGTGGGTAATGATTACTTTCATAAGAAAGGAAAAGTCCTGCGGGCTTCATTCTCTCCTTACTGTCTCTTGGATATTTTCATTCCCTTTTAAAAGAGATAGCTCCAATTCTGCTGCTCTCAAGATTGCTAAAGCCTCAGAATAATAGGATAAAATTGTACTCTACTGTCTGTATTTCTCTTATGAAGTATTCATGCCATTAAGCCCCCATATCTGGCAAGGAGAAATCATTTACACTTGTATCATTTTCTTCTGGGAAAGTCTAGCAAGTGCGTTAGCATAACCCCAGGAAAGATAAAAGACACAATCTCTTACAAGCATTTCCCTTTCTCTTCCTTACAGCAAGATAGTTCAAAACATTATCCTGAAGCATCTAATTTTAAAAGAGAAAATTTGTCACATCCTATATTACAGTTTTACTTGGCCGAGACAATACTAGAAAACGTATAACTTTTTATAAAATGAAAATAAGGCTTTTGAGAGTTTAAATATAGGGAGATACTTTAAAGAATTGACATATAAGAGAAATAAACTAAAATGTAAAGAATAAACAGCTGCTGTATATCTAAAATCCAGGATGAAATTTATACGAAGAAGAAAGAAAGAAAGAAAGAAAGAAAGAAAGAAAGAAAGGAAGGAAGGAAGGAAGGAAGGAAGGAAGGAAGGAAGGAAGGAAAAAAAGAAAATAGCATAGAAGGAAGGAATATAATACTATGTAGCAAGAGTTAGCTATCTACCAAACTTTTGCAGTATGTTCATATTCCTCCCACACCTTCAACTTGCAAGTTTATATGAGAGAATCATCTTGGTTACTTCTAACTTTGAGCATATGTAAAAGCTAGCAATAGTATGTAAAGTGGATAAAAAGATCCCTACAAAGGCAAAATAATATATACAGAATCTTTTTCTCTTTAAGATGTAATCTATTTGCGAGATTATAACATGAATACAATATTTCTCCCTCCAGCTCTTCTCTCCAAACCTCTTTATATACCTCATTTTCAAATTTGTGGCTTCTTTTTTCACTAATTGTTATTGCATGCATATAAATGAATATATATGCTTTTACACCCCTACCCACTTTTAAATATGATGGTATCTTTGGTTGAGGTGATGAGAATTTCTAACTGTACAGAGGTAGCGGGAAAGCAAGAGAAGTCCATGAGTTCCACAAACATTCTGGGTTACAGAAAGAGCAAGATTGTCTAGCATTATTTGTAAGAGGTTCAAAGGGGAAAGTCAGAAATGCCAAATCTCTGTTGGATGAGATAACAAACCAGCTAAGGGTCAGCTGGAGCTGATGCCACTGCTGCTGCTTACAGCTGCTTAATGTACTGCTGATGCTGCAGCATAGGTCACTCACTCTTACAGAGGAACCAGGATGGAAACAGATCCTCAGAGAACAGGTGGACGGATGGATAGCGGGTCCATATGGACAAAATGGAAGACAGGCAGATTTTTATTTGGATAGGCTGTGTTAATATCAGAGACAAATTTGAACTAAAAAGAAGCCCTTAGAAAAACTGAGAGTCCTTTGCTTAACTCTCTTGATACAAGTACAGGGTACCCACCTCTTTATAGGCTCCAAATGAAGGAATTGCATGCTTTGTTTCATTTTGTATATTTGATTAGCTCTGAGGCCTAGTCTAATAGATACGATTTTAATATGTCCATATGTTCCTACAGTCCTAATTCATGTTGAAAAAAATTATAAGTGTGGTACCTTTTCTACTTCAGAAAAGATGTCAGTTACCTGTCCACACATGCGTGCTGTGCCAGTGAGAAGTCTTGAGTTACATTTAGCTTAATTCAGATTCCAAATAAGGGCCCTTCTTCCTCTATTGCCTGTGCCCTCTCAAAGAGTGAGACTTTATTTTTTTATTCATCTCTCCAGTCTTGGGCTAGTGCAGTCATCAAAGGTCATATTTTAGTAAAGTGGAGAAAATGTTACAATTTCCTGAGTGCAAGCCGAAGATGAGCAGTATGATCACAACAAAACAAAAAGGCTAATTCAAGCAGGTACAATGTGATGGTAAACCCAGAACACAATATAGACTGCAATGACTAAGCAATTAGAAAGAGAGGCCTAAGAAAGGTATCTAAGGAACTGATTCCCTACAGATAAGCCAGGGCAAAGTTACATAAAAAAGAAAGCCAAGTTAACTGATGAGCAGGATTAGAAAATTCTATGATGGCTTTTATTTAACTTTAAACTGGAATAACCAGTCCCAAACAATCAACTTCCATTGTGTAGCAAAAGGGAAGAAAAGCTTTAGTTTTGTGTATCAACTGCCTTTACGAGTGGCTTTCTCAACAAACCCAGAAGTTCCTTTTTCTATGAAAAAGAAGTTTAGAACTCTGATAAATCCTCAAAAAAAGTGTATTTATTAAAAATAAACCAAAGTTCCCCAGCTCAAAGGCTCAGAAAATATTTTCAATGAAAACACTGAAAGATATTTTCCTAACCTAAAAACAAATATGCCTATAAACATATGAGAAGCTTACAAAACATCAAATACATTGGACCAGAAAAAAATACTCCCATGAAATAAAAATCAAAACACTAAATGTATGGAACAATGAATACTAAAAATTGCAAGGGAAAAAAATCCCAAGTAACATATAAAGGAAGACCTATCAGAATTACACCTGACTTCTCAACAGAGTCTCTAAAAGCCAGAAGTGCCTGGGCAGATGTCTTGAAAACAAGAGACCACAGATAGATAGCAGCCTAGATTACTATACCCAGAACAAAAGTAATAGAAACTACATTGGACTGGTATAGAAATAGATTGATCAATGGAAGAGAATCAAAGACCCTGAAATAAACCCACATACCTAAGGATACTTGATTTTTGACAAAAAAAAGTCAAAACCATACAATAGAAAAAAGGAAGCATCTTCAAAAAATGATGCTGGTCCAACTGGATGTCTGCATGTAGAAAAATACAAAGAGATCCTATCTATCGACCTGCACAAAACTCAAGTCCAAGTGGATCAAAGACACGAAACCAGATATGCTAAATCTAATAGAAGAGAGAGTGGAGAATTGTCATAAATGTATCTGTACAGAAGACAACTTCCTGAACAGAACACCAACACCTCAGGTACTAAGATTAACAATTAATAAATGGGACCTTATGAAACTGAAAGCTTCTGTAAGGCAATGGAAACTGGCACTAGGAGAAAATGACAGAGGACCAACATCAAAAATATATGAAGAACTCAAATAATTAGACACTAACAAACCAAACAACTCAGTTTAAAAAACGGGGTATAAATCTAAACAGAGAATTCTTGACAGAGGAATCTCTAATGGCTGAGATGCACTTAAAAAAATATTCAATATCTGTGGCAACCAGGGAAATGCATATCAGAATGACTATGAGCCATATTACACACCTCAGAATGGCTAATCAAAAACTAAAATGATGGTTCATGCTGGAAAGGGTGTAGAACAGAAAGACAGTCTCTTCCACTGCTTCTGAGAGTGCAAACTTGTATAGCCACTTTGGAAATCAATATAGCAGTTTCTCCTAAAAAAAAAAAATGAGAATTGATCTACTTCAAGACCAAACATATTACGCCTAGGCATATACCCAAAGGACACTTTACCCTACCATAAGGACACTTGCTCAAATATATTCCTAGCAGCTTTATTCATAATATCCAGAAACTGAAAGTAACCTATGTGACTGTCAACCTAAGAATGGATAAAAAACATTGTGATACATTTACAGAACAAAATATGACTCACCCATTAAAAACATTGAAATCATGAAATTTGTAGGCAAATGGATGTATCTAGAATCATTCATCCAGAGTGTAGTAACCCAGTTCCAGAGAGAAAAAAATTGGTGTGTACTCACTTACAAATGAATATTAGTCATAAAGTACAGAATAACCATGCTACAAAACACAAACCTAAAGAAGCTAAGTAACAAGGAGGGCCCAAGGATGAAAGTTAGACTATCGCTGAGAAGGGGAAATAGATTAGATATCAGGTGTAGATGGAGGGAGGGGACTGGATGAGGAAGGGGATGGGGATGGGAATGGAGTGGAAGAGATAGGGGAGTAGAGGGGGAGAGAATACTGGAAGAGACCTCTGGTTTGGGAGGGAAACATTTCTGGGCTAAACTAAAAACCTAGGAGAATTGAAACTCCCAGGAATCTATGAGAGTGGCCCTAGCTAACACTCCTAGCAACGGGGAATATAGATCCTGAACCAGCCATCTCCTATAGCCAGGAAAGACTTCCAATGGAGGGAGGGAAGGAGCCGACCAACAACTGGTCCAGCTTGAGAACCATGCCATGAGAGGGAGTCCACTCCTGATGCTATTAATGATACTCTGCTATATTGGTAGAGAGGAACCTAGCATTAACTCTCATCAGAGAACTTTACCAAGCACCTGACAGAAACTGATTCAGAGACCCACAGACAAACAGCAAGAGGAGCTTTGGAATCCTGTGGAAGAGGAGGAGGAAGGATTGAATGAGCCACAGGAGTCAAGGACACTACAAAAAAAAATACCCTACAGAATAAAATAACCTGGGCCCATAGGGGCTCATAGAAACTGAACTGCAAACCAGAGAGCAAGAGTGTGACAGATTCAGGATACATATATGTAACAGTTTTGCAGTTGGGTCTTCATGTGGTACTTGTAAAGCTGGAGCATAGGCTGTCTCTTACCACACAGCCTAACTTTGGATCCTTCTCAACGAAATGAGCTACCTTGTATAGCCTCAATAAAAGATCTCAATAAAGTACCTGGTCATACTGCAACTTAATATGCCAAAGTTAGTCGATATCCATAGGAGGCCTTCCCTTTTCTGAGAAGGGAAAAGAGGTGCATGGGGGTGGGGGCAGAGGGTGAGAGGGAGGAAGAAAGAGGAAGCAGAAGCTGCAGTCAGGAACTAAATACACTGTCAGGAGCCATTTTGTCTGCTTCTGTGAAAGTCTGCCCTGCCAGGCAGAGTCAAGGCAGGTCAATGTCTGCAGGCAGATTTCCTTGCCTGCTGATGAATGGAATGATAAGAGGAGATACACTTGAGGCTCAAGACAAGGTCCCGAATGTTCTGTTAATCTTGGTGGAAGGCGCAGGGAGGCCTCCAGATGGGAACATACATCCTATGTGTGCATCAGCCATTGCTTCTGCTAGCTTGTGACTTTGTTTCCCACAGCACTGTAAAGTATAAAAAAAAATTAAGAAAATAAACTCTAGGTTGACATGGTATTGACCTTCAGCCCTCTCGAGTCTAACTCTTGTCTCTAAGTCTTCTTTCTGCCTTTTCTATTGTTAATCCTCACTCCCCATCAGAGGATTGTTTGACTTGTGGGGGTAGAACTGGTACAATAAGTAACTTAATAAAGACAAACAAACAAGCAAACCACCAATGCTCACTACCATCATCATCGCCACTACTATCACCATCACCACAACCACCTTTTACTCCTCCCTCCACTCCTCCTCTTTTTTCAATTCCTCATCTTTTTCCTCTTCTTCCTCCACTACCACCACCTCTACCATCATCTTCTCCTCCACCACCAACTCCACCACCTCCACCTCTAACACCAAACTCTCTTGGATAAATTTAACTGGGGAGAAATGAAAGAGAAGCAAGACAATTGGATGAAATACTATTCCAGGCAGGACATACCATGCTCAGCAAACACCTTATCTACTAATGTTCTAGCCACAGAGCATGCACTCTTGTCTCTTCTTCACCAGCAGTGCTCACTCCACTATCCTACCACTTCTTTGGATAACTACTTGTCCTTCTGCTCAGGGATTCAAGGTTACATCCTCTCTCAGTAAGATTTTAATCATTTCCACCTGCTCCACTGGATGAAACTCAGAATATATTATTTTGTTAAATGTAGGCATAAAAATATATTGTTTTCAAAGCTGTTACCCAGTTTCATAGCAATAATCATATGTTCTTGTTAATAGCTTTAGTGGCTGCTTGCACTGGATATGGGGAGTACAATTTTTTTACCATCTAACACTAGTGATAATTTTCAATCTAGAACTTGTAGGTTATATGACACAGAGTAGACCTTAACAATTTGTTGAAAGAACAAATGATAAATGACACCATACACCTTATTCTAATCAATTCATAAAGACTATGAATCCATACAGAGAAAAATGGAACAGAATAACCAAGTGTTATCCCACTGAATGAGAGTAAAGACCATCACCCAAATTAGCTGAATCCATAGCAAGGTTTATTACTTGTCCAGAGTATAGCCAGTCCAGAGACTGCTTCTCCCTAAATGTGGGAATTAAGAGGACAGCCCCAAACAAAGGAGACTTATGTTTTATAGCCCAGAAATGGCAAAGCTAGGTGTTTCCAAGATTTTGGTGATCTCCAGAAAAACTTTAGTTGTATAGGAACTTGGCAGGATATCTCAAAATAATTTGACAGAATATCATATCTTATGAGGGTGGAAGTCAGGATATGGTCAGATTATAGGGTGTGGAACATGTCAAATTTCATAGACTTAAGTTTTAAAATAAACAGAAACAAACTTATTTTGACCATGTAACAAGATGGCTGGCTACTGATATTGAGATGGAGTTAGACTGGTCCATCACTAGGTACAGTGCCTATAGAAACTGCATACAAGTGGAAATACCAGTTGTCACTGGCAAATGGTCTAAAACAGTTATTTAACTATTAAAAATATCCCCTTAACTGTGTTTTATTACAGAGGGTAGAGGAAGACAGTATGAAGAGGGTTATAACAAGTGGAAGCCTAAGATTTCTTGACAGTGTCTTTAATGTGCTAAACATAAGGACAGGAACCATGTCAAGTCAGGAACTATTTTGATTAAATAACTGTCACACTGGACAACTGCACAGATTGGACATCTATTCTCTCCAAATGAGATGGTCATCGATAAACACAAAAGCATTCAAAAGTACTTTATATTTTCAGACTCACATGTCTTAATGAATAATGCAAACAGCTCAAGGAAGCGAAGGCTATTAATCAGAGATAACAGATGGCTCCAAACCAGTCTACATTTTAAAACATGTTATTACATTTAACTAAAATCCAATATGGTGTTATAATATTAACAGTGGTTTATGAAGATTTTATGACTTAAATGAATATACACATCAGGTCTTTCATAGTTGATAAATAACAAAGATTTTACATATTTAAAAAGCATTTACCCAAAACCTGTTACCTTCTGACATAGCTTCCCTGTCCTAGGGCAACTATAAAGAAGAGGATTTTTTTTTCTAAATATTTTTTTCAATGAGTAGTATGTTTTTAAAAAAATATTTTAGAAGCTTAAACATATTCTTTTAAGTCTTTGGTGCTTTATAAATTATTATTTTTTTAAACTTGTCTTCTTTGGTTCAGTTTTTAAGGTTCTGTCACCTGTTTCCTGGTTCAGGAATTACTATAGACTATATCATATAAATTAGATGTCCCCTGTCAGCTTAAGCAGCAGCTATGATTTTCTCTAGACATGAATCTTTTAGTTTATTTATTTTATTCACTAAAAGGCTTACCCAAAGTTAAAAACAAACAAAAATATACAAATTGAGGTCAAGTTCCCTGTACACATTACAAAACCAAATAAAACCCTTGTTAGGTATTATGTTACATTTATGAGATAGGTTTCCTGCAGCCCTGAATGGCCTCCAACTCACTATAAAGTTCAGACGTATAGAGTGACTCTTGATCCTCTTGCTCCTACTTCCTACATGAAGGAAGTAGAGACATAAACTACCACTTCCAGATGAAACGCTCTGAGAAGATAAGACACAGTTTACCTCCAATTTCCATTTTAATATTGTGAATTAATTTCATAAACAGTAATCAGGCAAATGTGTTCCACAGGTTTATAACTTTGGTTGAGTCAAAAACTGTAACTGGGTGATCTCGCTGAGTCAGGATAAATATATTGGTGTGTCCCTCCAAAAAAGCATACCCAATTTGTGACAAAAGCAGATGAATCAAGTTTTACAATCTTTACTAATCATGAGAATGCCTTAGTTAGGGTTTCTACTGCTTTGATAAATTCAGCTAAGAGCAATTTAGAGAAGAAAGTGTTGATTTAATCTGGTAGCTTGTGGTCCCTCATCCAGGGAACTTAGGGCAGGACCTCAAGGCAAGAACCTGGAGGTATTGACGCAGATGCCATAGAGGACTACAGCATATATACTACTAGCATATATATCCTAGCTTATCCTATGGCTCGCTCAGTTTGTTTTCTTATACCATCCAGGACCACCATCCAAGAGTGGCAACCACTCACATGGGTGGGCCCTACCACACCAATCACTTATTAAGAAAATGCTCCATAACTTTGCCTACAGGCCAGTCTGGTGGTCTCACCATTTCCCTAGTTGAGTCTCCCTTTTCTCTTTGTCTCTAGCTTGTCATGTTGTGGAAACAAAACAACTCCCTCCCCCAAAAGCCAGAACAGGTATAATTTAACAAAACCCCATTTGTGCTTTGACTACAAAATTGTATGTATGTACAGAGCAGAAATTTAGTAGTCTGGTTGGATGTTCATTTATTCTGGAAGTACATTTTCTTCCTCTTAGATAGGAAAGTTTCAGCTATTGCTTTGTTACTACTTATTTACTTATTTAAGCTAAACTCAAAAAGTAAGCAAGCAAAGTGGGTGGAAAACTTTTAAGTGCAGAAAAACACAGTTGTATGTTTGGTTAAATAAAATAGTCAATCTATGTTTCAAAGATATTTCACAACATACCCCATTTAAATGATATTATAATAGGGTTCTATCTTACATTTGGGAAGGATTTTCTGCCATGTGAGACACAGAAGACTTTTTAATAACCTATACTTCTTTTGCTGTTGTAATAATGTTCCATATGGGTAAGGTAGGATATGAGGTAGGTTTGGGTGTGTGTTGTATTATTTAGAATTTGTGCCATGGAAAGTGAATTGCATCATGTTACTTAGCGAACTGTGTTTAGCCGTGTAGTGTGTTGAGAAGGCAACAATTAGTGACTGGCTGCTAGCAAGCACATCTAGAATTCTCCAGCTTACCTTTCTCATGCCTCAACGATGGGACAGCAAGTATACAGTGAAGGTTTGGTGTGCATATCTAATTTTTATTAATCAGTATTGTCCTTATAGCTAAATATTCTAATACTATTTCAGTAATAGACTCAAGATAGGACTATTTCTGCTACTAGGGAGTCAAGGGATGCATCAGAGGGTTCTGTTCAGTGACCCAGATACTGGGTGCAACTTAAGACTAGAGTTGGGCTCTGTCTTCAAAGGCTTACAGGCTTTGAGGAAAAGAAAAGAGTGACAACAATCATAGGCAGTGCAATTCCAGGTACTGAAGAGATACAAGGCACTATAGAATCAGAGGGTTTAAAGGAGACTTTCACAAGGATGGAATCCTGCACACCAAGCCTTTGAGGGCAGATACAAAATGACAGGCAGACAGGGCCTGAGTGAGGAAGAGTCTTCCCTCTAGGAATTACACCTCTTCCTACTGTTGGCATAGAAAAGTGTAGGTGTATCAGACACCAGGGAAGCTATACAGGCTGCCATAAATGGGGTCACTGCAACAGCAAGAATTATCCCATCAAAAGGAAAGCGTACTCCTACAGGTAAGGATCTGAACTGGAAAAGAACAAGTACTCATGTCAGGGTGAGCCTTTCCTGGGATTTTACCCAGGAGATAAAGCAAAGTCATTACTAAAGAAGCCAGGGCCTTATATAAACAGGTGTGTGTTTGAGAAACTTGACTGAAATGCAAACAAGAACAGGGGATGGTATCAAAACAGAGCTTCATAGAATAAACCCAATGACATCCAAAGCCAGCTCTCTGCAATGATAATACAGGGAGACAGATTTTCCAACAGTAACATGTTAGAATCAGCAGGTTTTGGATTATGGATCAGGAAGAAGAAATTAGAATCACCCAAGTTTCTAAGCTAGGACACTAGTCCAAGTAGAAATACCACGTATTCATATGGTAAAGGAAAAAGAAATATTTTTTTAAAGAGGTTTATTTATTTTTTTGTTTATTTTGTTTGTTGTCTTGATTTGGGTGGTGTGTGTGTGTGAGT
This sequence comes from Grammomys surdaster, assembly GCF_004785775.1. NCBI lineage: Eukaryota > Metazoa > Chordata > Mammalia > Rodentia > Muridae > Grammomys > Grammomys surdaster. The sequence goes on from NW_021604592.1 coordinate 3,540,938, forward strand.
GTGTGTGTAACTATTTTGAATGTGATAAATTTAAAGGGCTTGAAGGTATGGAGAGAAAAGAAGGCACACACTCTATTATTAGTTTAGTTTAGATATCTAAAAACTAGATTTTGTTGATCACAGAAGTTTTTTTTGGTATCTTTCTTTGTATTGATTCTTTGTAAAAATTTCTTTCAAAAAGAAAGGATACATACAAATTATATATTAAACTAATATAGCACAAGCAATGTCCATCTTCCACTAAATAGAAGAAAATAATAGTTATATTTTACTATAAAAGTATTCATTACCTATAGCATATGGAGAAATATTCCTAGATGATACCAATTATCTTTCCTCATAATACATCTTAATTTACATAAGTGACTTTATAAAACTGTGGGCCATTTGATCACTGTAAATGAATATGATATTTAATGATGTTTATTATGTTGGCTAATTTTAAGAAAATGATCACTGGGAGATATACAGATACTTTTTGTCCAGACTAACAGAAAGCTACATGACAGAGCAGGAGGCCACCAAATCAAAACAACACATGTGGTAGCTAAGTAAAGGAATTAGCCTCTTTGTGAACAGAGAGAGCAGCCCCATGGAGTCTAAGCAGCTGAGCTGAGCTCAGCTTGCTGTAAACAAGCTTTTTCTTTCTAAAGATCCCACCACCTGCAGGAACACAGCAAAGGTCACTAGCTAGGTTGGAGACCTTCTCTGAAAACGGGAGCCATGAAGCATTCACAGATATGCCCAAGAAAACACTAATGATGAAATTTTAATGTAATCTCCAATTTGTCTGATGATGAGGGAAACAAGCCCATCTGTTACCAAGTCTCATCACAAAAGTGACTAATCACCTGAGGACCACGGACTTGCTCTAGGCTTTCCAAAAATAATGTTGCCTTCTGCAATTTTAATGAGTTTGAAACAGCAGAAATCAGGACCCCCAACTCTAAACCCGATTATGAATTAATTCCAGCCTCTCGGTTAGTAGTGCTTAGCGTGACACTCATTAATAATTAAGTGCAATAGAACCACATGGTACCAGGTTGTTGAACGCTGAATTTGAAAAACTGTCTGATCTGCCCGTTCTGTTCCTATTTAGTGAAGTTCTCACTGTGTGGACGCTGGTTCAGAGGTGGGCTTTCCCAGAACCAGTGTAGCTTCTGCATACAAAGATTTAAGCGTCACATGACTCAAAACATTGCCCAACTAGAGACATCATTTTGAGTTCTCGGAGGGAACCTCAGGTGCAGCTGCTTAATGTTGATGGTGAGACTGACCCTTGGCTACTGAGCACAGAAACACTGGGTGCTTCCTTTTGGAATGTACCTCTTGAATGTAAAATGACAGGTTGAGCTTTTATGACCTTAAAATTACACTCATAGTTTGTAAATATTGTTTAATCTTTTTCTCCTAGACATTATCCCATTCAAAATAGGAATGAGATTAGAAAAATGCAGAAGACTTCATCGCTGCCATGCTGGCAGACTGACAGAGAATTCTGTAATATTTTCACATACAAATATTAAAGATTTTGAGGATTCTTATGAGAATTTGCCAAATTCAATAAAATCCAAATGTTGCCATCTGCCAGCCAAGCTATATTATGGCAAAAGAGGAAAATTAAACATCAGAACACAGTGAGAACCACACAGACTTGCTCCAGGTAAAATCGTACTGTTTTATAAGCCAAATGATTTTAAATCCTTGCCAGCCAAATCCATCTTGCACTTTATGTAACCAGGAAGTCTGAGCCAGGAATATGAAACTGACTATTCTCTAAGAGTGCAGTTTCTTTGGTGGTTTTCAGGCATCAAAGTTCTTTCAGAAATCAAATGAACAATACATGTGTCTTCTCAAACTGTTAAATAATGTTATGCCCAGAACTTTGCAGAGTGTCTCTTGAGTCTCTCTAGAACATACACATAGGAGAAAAGAGGATGTGTTAGTACAAAAACAACCCCACTGAGCTTAAACCAAGGAAGTTATATCCTCTTGGCAATAGGGTTCCTCTATTTTTATTTTCTTGAAAATTTTCATAGGAAAGAAAAATCTATATGCATCTTCCTCTACAGAAGTTACCCAATAAGGTGACCTGCTTCAGGTGATGTATCTGAAAACTCCCGTACAGGAATGCTTATAAGTTATGGTTGCTTTTAATATACTGATTTTAAAAAATCAACTTGCCATTAATCTTACTAAGTGACTTGGTGTTAAAACTACTACTGAAAATATGAGGAAAAATTAATACAATGGATATATTCACAAAAAAGATGTCTTAGTGAGGCAAAGGTGTCATTAAGGTGGTTGGAGCTGAATATTTTTACATATAGTTAGAAATACATAGATCAGAATCGTGATCAAAGGAGAGTAGAAAACAGAGTCCTTTTTTATCAAGTCTGAATGATTGAGATAAATGGTCTAGAGTAAACACATAAAATTAAACTTGATTTGCAAAGAATAGTTTAAGTTGTATGTGTATCTGTATATATGTCTGAGAGTATGTACTTGAGTTGAGGTTGCTTCAGAGGTCAGAGGTATCAGATCCCTAGAGCTGGAGTTACCAGGCTCTGGGCAGCCTGATGAGAATGAGAGGGGGGGGGGACATGCTGAGGGTCTTCTGTATGAACACTATGCTCTCTTAATTATGGAGTCATTTCTTCAGTCCCTTAATCTTATTACAAGCACCATGATTAGATTTCATACAATCACTTAACTGAAAAAAATGCCATATAACATGTGTATAAAGCATGCACAGTATGAGCAATAAAAGACAAATTTCTATAAAGCCACATGTTACTAGACTGAATATAAAAGTTGAAATATGCAATTGTGTCTTAGTATTAAAGTAAGAAGTCTTAATAAAAAAGAATATTATGGGAATGAGGTGAGATCTCAGCTGATAAAGCCTTTGCTTTGTAAACAGGAGAATCCACACTTGGTCCTCAGAATCAACATAAAAATAGCTGGGCCTGGTGGCACACAGATCTCAGCTCTGTGGAGGCAGAGATTGGCTGATCCCTAGGACGTATTGGCCAGGCACCTTAACCTACTTGCTGAGCTCCAGCCTAGTGAGAGCTGCTGTCTCACACACCAATGTGGATGGTTCCTGGGGAATGGCATCTGGCTTCCACATACAAACAAACAAGCATGTCTACATGTGTGCTCCTATACACATACATATGAATGCATATGCACATCCAAAAGTTGTAAAAAGTGAAAATGACAAGATACAGGAATGTGTTCTTAGATCAACCTCTTGGAACTCAAATCAGTCTTAAAGCAGTGAATAGAGTTTGGGGCTGCAGAGGGACTGGGAAAGGGCTGTGCACTCATACAAGTACAAAGGGATATGGAAGGGTGGCATCTTAGGCTCCTGTTTCCTGTTGTTTTTCAGCTGACCAGTGCTATTTGAATACAATGATTTATTTAAACAACTTTCTTTATCTCCTCTCCATGAAGAGCTTGCCATGGTGTGATTATGGTCTGCTGCCATTTCCTGCTGCTTTCCTGGGTGAGCGTGTTAAGAGCACAGTTTTCTGTGTGGCAGCCTATGTGGTGAAGCCTACTGATGGTCAGGCAGTGGGGCAGCTCTCAAGGCACCCTGGTTCTAAAGAAGCAAGCGTGGTCCTTCCCCAGTCCTGCTCTGACTCCCTGCTTCACTATGTGATCCTTCTGTCTCACGGGGGATCCTGCCATGATATGTTGCAGCGATGGGAGAGAGGACTCACTGGACAAGAATTATACTGTTTGATCGGTAAGACTCCAAAAAAAAAAAAAAAACTTGAGCTCAGTAAGTCTCTTTTCTTTAAATATTACCCAATCTCAGGTGCATTATTATAATTGTAACAGAGTAAGATTCCAAGGTGTTTGTACAAAATTATTCAGATTTTCTTGTGTCTCAAAGGATCCTGATACTATAAAGTTGCCTTTGCTACCAGACCCAGCCTTCATTCTGCTGATCCATGTTCCCAGTGGGGAGTCCCAGCTGCGTTTCAACTCCACAACTCCGAAATGTGTAACAGTCGAATGCCCTGGACATAATATATTAGCACAATGCCAATATGGGAGATACGGTTCCAAGGTGCCTGCCAAAATTTACGACAGAGTGCTAGAGATCTTTTGACGGCTGAGTTTTACCAGAACAGATATAAATCTTCTATGACACCAACTGAGAAACAAAGCCAATGATGTTAGTGAATACATGACAACCAAAGGATGTTCTCCCATCGTAACTGACACAGGGGCATTGCTCATGTTGAAAGCTACATCCATTTGATGGAAACTAATGCTGAAATCTTTAAGAAAAAAAGGTGCTTACTGAATAAATAACAGACACAATAAGAATATACAAGGGAAAAATCCCATGCAGGAATCAAAGGGCAAAACCACACACACACACACACACACACACACACACACACGCACCACCAACTTCAAATTCCTGGACTTAAAAACAAAATGCCAGGATAAAAAGTTTAAAATAGGAAAACCATAAAAACTTGAGTAGAGGAAAACACAAGGAAATGAATCAAGCAAACAAGATAGGTAAACAGACACACAGAGCAAGAATATAAGGGGAGACAAAGGCAGAAGAGTGGAGCTAAGAATTCCCACATATAAACTTCAACTCACAACATTGCTTCCAGTAAGCATTGCTGTCTCCAGTTTCCCAGTGAGGAAACAGATTCAAAAAGGCTTAGCTAACTATCCTCGATACAACAGCTAATAAGTGCCACTGCTAGGGTTTACACTCTGGCATATGTCACTACTCATCAGAAGTCCATGTTATACTGATAAATGTCTACCAGAAGAACACTAAAATCATTGTTTTCAGATTATGAAACTTTGGGCCACTGAACGATTCTCTTCTTGTATGGTCTCATGTATACAGAAAACTAAAAATGTGAAAGAAACCAAGAGTCAACAGTGGCTGCTGGGGGTGGAAGGTTGGGGGCATGGAGGACATGGGACATGGCTGACTGAGGGACATTCAAAGACACAAAATGCCCAGATACAAGAGGGACAATTTCTGCATTGGTGCAGAAGCATTGGTGGCAACAGACAAAATGAAACCAACCATAAGATTCATTATATAACTATATACATAGCAGCAAGAACAAGGTGGTGTCACACAGTATTTACCACCACTGACATCTAAATTGTTTTAAAGATTATTAATTTTCTTAACTATTACCCTATATAATTTATATTCTTAAATGTATGGCCTATGGCTATTTTTCAAATTATAAACTTATTTTAAAAACCATGAAATGGTATTCAGTGAGATTTCTTCAAGTGATTTTATGCTTCCTTATTATAAACATAAACATCTTTTGCTTCTCTGTCTGTAGTACTCTAAGCATTATTTTCTTATATCCCCCGAGATGTGTTTTTCACTACTCCATAGATGGCTCTGATCTAGAAAAGATGTGTACTATAGCACTGGAGGGGCCCAGGTAGCTTTCCTGAGCTTTGTGACTGTGCCAAGAGCGAAGGCATCTCTCTGTCTGTCTGTGATTTTCCTATGAATCACGTTAATCATCTCCTGACCTCCAGACTTAGTTCTAACTCCAGGATACAGCAGATCTTAGAAAAGCAGCCTTCAAACCTTCTGGAAAGCTACATCATTTCTTCACACATTGGTGGGTAGACATTTAGAAATTTTGTTGTAAATTCTAAAAAGTTGCAAAGGGGATGATTTGTGGTGTATTTAAAACACTGGCATTTAACATAAAAACCACAATGTTCTTCTTAAGTAGAATCCATGATATCTAATGCCCACAATGTTCTTTTTATGTAGGATCCATTATATATAATGTTTACAGCAGTGTGACTATAGCATCTCCAATTCACAGTGGACCAGTACGATGCTTAACAAAAACACACAGTGTTCTCTTTTCCCGTTTTCCTGGAACTGCTATTTCTGTTTCTTCAGAGACTTAGAATTTGATCATAATGTACATTAACGAGTATTCTTTGATGAGGATCTTATCTAACTACATCAAACTTATCTATATGAAAAAAACTGTGAGTTCCAGCCATCGTGTTCTTATGCTAAAACTCCTGAATTTAGTTATTGGAATTACTAGTACTCAAGGGGATCGGGATTGGAATTACTAGTACTCATTTATCGGTAAACGATAAACTGCAATTCATTTCTTAAACAGAGATCGCAAAGAAACAGCTTATGCTTTGTTTCCTGAACAGCAGTGCCCAGAGTTGCCTAGTGCTTAATGGTAGAGTGAATCCAAGTTCAGCCTGGATTTTATTTCCGTTTCTCTCGGTTATAAGAACAAAGAAAGTGAGTGTAGGGGAGTATTATTATGGTAATGGCCCTCAATTTGTTTGCTTTCCATTTAAATGTCTCCAAGGCATACAGTGATTAACAGGCAAAGACTAGCTTTTAATTATTTAACAGGTAAAGACTTGAATAAATCCATCAACTTGGTTGAAAACAAAGTACTGGAAGACATCTAATTTGCTGGAGAATTTATTGAATCATAATTCAATCACTTCTCAACATCAACAGTAATCTCTCCCTTTTGAGTACTGCCCTGGAGGATTTTCCATTCCGGGGTAGAACCAACAGGGAAGGAAGAAGGTGGCTGAGAGGAATAGTTTTCTTCTGGAAAGCAGGAAAAGAATCATTGTGAAAAGGAGGCTGAGAAAGAGATTTTGCAGGTAAAATGGCTCTCTCCTACACAAAGGAGTACTAGGAGGGAGTACTTATGGAGCCAGAGGCGTCATATGTCAGTTCTCCTAACACTAGCCTTGGGCTGAGTTATTCCTCGGGAAACAAACTGTCTTGTTTACCTGGGAGGCTTCACATCTCAGTTTGGAAAATATCATCTCAGCCAGAATGGCAAGTGTCCAAAAGGGATTATGTAACTCTAGCCTAAGATCCCCAAAACTTAAGAAAGGAACTTGCTACTTTGAAGAGAATGCTTTTCATGGAATGTCTAGAGATGCAGAAGTTGGGGATAGGAAAAACACAACAGAGACCGACTGGTATATTTGTATGTATGATTTCAGGCATTGGATAACTAATGTGTGTGATCTGGGGAAGACTATTTCTCTTACTCTCAACATTCCTTACTTAGTTTGCTGTCCTTCTTTATGTAGGCTCATGTTCTTGGTGTGGGTTGTGTAGGGTTTAGGAGTTGCACATTCTCCTGTCTACTTTGTCATAACTATTGGTGGTGCGCTTTTTCAGCTAATGCTTAGGCAGTCACGTTGGTGAGACTCTATGGGTGTAGACATTCCTAGGAGGCACTGTCTCACAGGATGCTTCCTATTCTAGCCCTAGAAATGTTTTTTATGTGAATTACTGAAGCACCTGCTGAGATATCTTACTATGTTGGTGCCAAAGAGGAATGAGGTGGTATAATACATAAACCTTTTTTTTTTTTTTTTCGAGACAGGGTTTCTCTGTGTAGTTCTGGCTGTCCTGGAACTCACTCTGTAGACCAGGCTGGCCTTGAACTCAGAAATCCACCTGCCTCTGCCTCCCAAGTACTGGGATTAAAGGCATACGCCACCACCGCCCAGCGCTAATACATAAGCCTTATCTTCAAGAAGTTTCCCATTTTTTGACTTTCTGTTATGTAAATGAAGTTCAATTAAATAAAATAAATAGAATAGATAAAATTAAATAGATAAACATTAAATAGAATAGATAGTTTATATCATTAACCAGTAGCCCAGTGGAAAAGCAATGAGGACAGTCCTGGACTGCGTCATTCTTTGAGGAATGCAACAACTGCAGAAGACCTAGGCATTGGTGAAGTGTGAGAGAAGGGTCTTCAAAGATTCACACTAGAGAGTATGTAGAAATTTGTCAAAAAGAGGCTCCTACTAAGAATAGACTGTTTGGGATTGGTTCTAATGCTTTGAATTAATGTGGGCCCCCAAATCTGGAATCTGTGTGTCCAAACATTGAAGGTACTTGTCTCCAATTGGTTCTTGATCAATCAATAAAGATCCAATGGCCAGTAGCTGGGCAGGTAGGCTGAGGTGGGACCTTTGGAGTTGTGGGAGCGAGGAACTGGAAGGGAGGAAGGAGAGTCATCATAACTTGGGGGAGAAGGATGGTACATAAGAACTGCAAGAGAGAACCTGCAACCAACCAGCGATGAAAGGATTCGGGTAAGTGACCACTGACACTAAGGCAGACTCAGGAGGGAACATTTCACTGAAGCAGACATAGGAGAGAGAATGTTCTGCTAAAGCAAACAGCGAAAAAACACATGATGAATTCTTTCTTAATGACCAGCAAGTATTCGTCTGCCTAAAATTGTGTAGCTGAGCTCCATTTGTCAGGACTCCACAGACTTGTGCTGATTGGCTGCATGTGCTGAGGCAAGGCCTGTGGGGGACACGTGACAGGTATAAATAGGACTTGATGGGGTGACGAAGATGGAGCTTGGCTTGCTGTTACAGCTAGCTATGCAACGCTTGTGGATCTTGTGTCTTCAATGACCTACACTTCCCTGAGAGAGGCACAGACTCGAACATCTCCTGGTGTTACTGCTGACTTGAGCTGAGGATGAGGCTTGCTGTCTCTGCTAGGTTGTGTAACTGCTGTTGCTAATCCTACTCTACTGAACTGGATGGCTGGTGTATCCGTGAAGTGTTTATGAGTGGATCAAGCTGCTGCTGCCTGCTAACCTGTGAACTAAACTGCTGATTTCCAGACAACACGGATGGGAGTTGCTCCAAAGAACCTTTCTAAACAGGTTCACTCCCCCCTCATCCTCTCTTTTCAACTATCACTGGTGGGTGGTGGGTTATAAGGGAGGTTAAAGCTTTTAAGAACCATCATTAAAAATAAGGTTTGAAAAAAATTTACAGGTGTACCTCCAGCTGTCGTCTGAAACTTTATTCTAAATTCACATTGTATTATGTCTTTAATTATGAAGATACCAGATTAACTTTCTTTACTTACCAGTATATTCTTAATGCACTCAATGCCTATTTTGGCCAGCATTTGTCGCTTTAGGCTCCATTTTAGTCTGTATCACCAGTATCAGTCTTACAAAAATGTTCTTTTTAGTGACTTTAAGAAGAGGAAACAATCTGTCAGGATTTTAAAGATGGAAATGAGAAGAGAAAAAAACTGTATGTAGTTCAAATGGCTTCCATTTGATTTGTATATTGAAATGTTTCTGATAATTTTGATACAAAATATAGCACAGTCGATTTCTAATTTATAAAAATATATGACTAACAAATTATATTTCAAAACACTGATACTAATAAATTAAACTGGAAATGAATATAACTTTAAGAAACGGGTCCTCTTTTAGTTTGAATGTGGTTTGTACATTTAGTCTTTCAAACATTTGCCCTACTCCTTGGGTCATTCTGAAAAGCTCTATATTTGCAGCTGTAATATTCTTAGTCCTTTGATAGTCTTATTGTTGCACAGATATTATAAACATTCAGGTTAAAAATATAAAGTTTACTAATGTATATCAGAAGTCAACTATATTTCTCACATTCTGTCTAGCATCCTTAAACACATTTCTCTAACGATATGACTTATCAGTTTTTCATGTTTCTTCTTGCTCTTTTACCTGATTCTTCTCAAGGAGATAAGAAGCAGATATTTAGCAGTGTAATCAAACAGATCCATAAGGCAAAGAAGACACAGCGTGCATGGTGTAGGTGTGCTGTTGCTTAGCAGGGCTTGGGTTTTGAAGGCCTTGAGATATATGGTCAAGTCTGGCTTCAAGATTGCTACCTTTCTGTCTGAACTTTCCAAGCGCTAAAATTTCAGGTTTGTAGTAACACCACCTCTATTTGTCTGTTTGTTTTGTCTTAACAAGTGAATGAAACCAATATTTAATTCATTGTTCTGATTATCACTGTTATCATGCTAAATCGTACATTTAAAGTGGTGAGGTTAGGTCTCAGGCCATATGTCCTTTTCTATTCATTTGAAATAATTCTGTTGGCTTTATTTCCAAAGTACCAAGACCTATCTAGACTCTGCCTAGATCATATGCTCCTCAGGATATGTACGCAATCACAGGATGATCACCACTGGAAGATAAGTCTTAAGAATATAGACATATCAGGAGATCTCTGTGTACTACACAGCCATAGCAAGCCTTCCTGTCCCCCCATTTGTCGTTGTTTACTACCCCTCCACTTCCTTTAGATACTTTCATTAATGCTATGGGCTAAGCCTCAGATGAAGGAGATAAGGGCAAATGGTGAAATGCTATAAAGCTCTAATCAAAAATATTTTCATACCTCATCCCTAGAGAGTAATTTTCCTTGGCAAAAGTATAGTTTCTCCCCATTCTCCTCTTCTTCTCTGTATATCAAAAATTAACATTAAAAGCAAAACTTTACCAAACTAGATTTTCTCTACAGCAATCCTTTAAATCAAACTTGTCTGTAACCACTATTTTCCCTGGACGTTACATTCTCTATTCTGAGTAATACGCCAACCTTCCTGGCTATTTGTGCCTAATTACCAGCAAGAATTCTGAACTACAGGAATGTAATAGGCAATGGCTAACACTCTTGATTAGGTTTATTGGAAATATGGGCTAAATAAGGCACTTTAATTAGTATCAGGCAGAAGGACGAATGGATCTCCAACAAAGCACAAACTGTTGAAGCAAGAAAAATATAGAGAACGTGTCTGAGCCATAATTGTGAACGATGATGGAAGAGACAAACCTGTTTCCTGTTGTGCAAGATGAGTTTGGGAGGAAGTAAGTGTACTGGAAAGCATCATTATAGCACTCAGCCTGTGGGTGTTTAGGTTATCTGCCCCTGGGAAACAACTATCCACTCAAATCTTTTAATTCATTTTAAAAGTTACTATAAAACCACAAAGGCTATTTTGGTCAAATTTCCTTGTGAAGAGTAGTGTAAAAGACTATAAGGTCCTTATTGTAATATTTTTTTCACTGATACTGATGAATATCAACTAAAACATTCATTAATAAATTTCCTATCAGAATGTTTCTATAACTACCTATGAATATTTTAGATATCTAGTGAGCAACATTCCATAAAACTTTTATTATTTGTGAAAAATATTAGTATTAAAGAAATATTAATGTAGAAATTGAATGTACAGTTTTATAAAAGCTATGATAACCAAATAGGAGCCAAATACAAAAAATAAAATAAAATTTTCATGATTTCATTCACATATTGATACAGTTATGTTGACACTGGTATGCTCTTTCCGGGAGTATAGGTAAAAATATACTACAAAGGGGTGTTTCAATTCTTTCAAACTATCTTTTAAGACCCAGTAATGATGAAAGTTATGATGTAATAGAAAGTTTTAATGCTTGTCATTTAACTTGTGACTGCACTTATAATATACATATTACAACCAAATAAAACTTCTTAAGGAAATTGGATAGAATAAGGCACAGGAGTGAGAACTCTTAGGACACTCGACCTCTCGCAGTCTCACAGAATAGTGACAGAGTTGAAACAAGCAAGGGTAAGTGCTAAAAAAGAACTTCTCAAGAATTCAAGTGGATGAGTATGTTTTCAATTCTTCTGGGGTGACAAGACTTCAATTATATTAGCCATTAAGGTGACCAGGTACAAAGTGGGATTTATCCTGTAGCTAAGAAGCTTCTACCGTTGGCTTTGTTTACTATACAAAGAACATTTCCCACAGATCCAAGATACTAAAAAATGAATGAAAGTGAAGACACACTATAGAAGCACACTTGGATAACACCACTATAGAGGCACACACAGATAACATCACTATAGAGGCACACGTGAATAATACCACTATAGAGGCCCACAGGGATAATACCACTGTAGAGGCACACACAGATAATACCACTATAGAGGCACACATGAATAATACCACTGTAGAGGCACACATGGATAATATCACAATAGAATCATACATGGATAACACCACTGTAGAGCCCCACATGAATAACACCACTATAGAGGCACACACAGATAACACCACTGTAGAGGCACACACGGATAACACCACTGTAGAGGCACACACAGATAACACCATTATAGAGGTGCATACAGATAACCCAAAATCATGCATAAGGATTTATTGTCAGTCTTAAGTGCATAAATTAATAAGAATCAAAGCCAAACTTTCCACATGAAGATATTGTGAAAATAAACAATAAAGCAAACTAAACATTTCAAATAGAAGAAAATCATATAAGTTAGAAGTTAATCAAAGAGAATATAGAGGAAGGAAAGGTTAAAGCTGAGGGGGCTAAGGAAGACTAACACTATGACAGTTGGAAAAGGCCAGATGGAAACTTACTATTTTATAAGCTTTCTAAAAGCATGCATTAAAAGGTTTAATTGGACTTACCCTACATGGGAAGTGGGATAGGGTGGCAGGGATAATGGTCTACCCAGTCACCAAAGGTCATCAAACATAAAGCTTACTGCCAGGATTAGGATACATGCCTTAGAGTTGTTGGTGAAAAGGGTCCCAGAGACCTCCAAACAATTCAGGCAAGTGTCATTGCTCCTGTTTTCCCCCTAGAATATTATGATAAGACCCTGTTGCTAAAGACAACACATACTTTTGCTGCAGGGCATAGAGCAACAGTTCTTAGCCTGTGGGTTGCAACTCCTTTGGGAGTTGCATATCAAATATTTACATTATTATTCAAAACAGTAGTAAAATTACAGTTATGAAGTAGGAACAAAATAATTTTATGGTCGGAAGTCACTGCAACACTATATTAAAATGTTTCAGCATTAGGAAGCTTTAGGACCATTGGCATAGAGCAATGAAGTTGATATCCAGAAGCGTCCTTCCTACTACTTAGCTTTCATTTTGTCAGGAAGTGCTATGTAGGTTGCTGTGGAAGACGAGTCAATACATCGCTGTGAACCTTGAATACTGCAATCATGACCAGACTGGCAATGTATAACCATTTTGATAACAGTGGAATAAATTTGACCAATCACTGTAGGTTGCTCATATTCCATCAGTGGATGGCTTCATACCCACACAGACAACAATAAATAATTTGTAAAAAGAAGGAGAAGGAGGAGAAGGAGGAGAAGGAGGAGAAGGAGGAGAAGGAGGAGAAGGAGGAGAAGGAGGAGAAGGAGGAGAAGGAGGAGTAGGAGGAGAAGGAGGAGAAGGAGGAGAAGGAGGAGAAGGAGGAG
>NW_021604592.1:3554489-3567726 GCF_004785775.1 Grammomys surdaster
TGGGCATCATTGTAAACAAGCAAGTTAAGGGCAAGATTCTGGCCAAGAGGATCAATGTGCGGATTGAGCACATTAAACACTCGAAGAGCAGAGACAGCTTCCTGAAGCGGGGGAAGGAGAACGATCAGAAGAAAAAGGAAGCCAAAGAGAAGGGCACCTGGGTTCAGCTGAAGTACCAGCCTGCATCACCCAGAGAAGCACACTTTGTGAGGACTAATGGGAAAGAGCCCGAGCTGCTGGAGCCCATTCCATACGAATTCATGGCCTAGTGTATAAAAGAAATAAAGGACCCGACTGCAGAGTTTTTCCTTAGGTTCAAAAAAAAAAAAAAAAAGAGTTGAGAAGAGAGCATGATAGAACATTTTAAACTTGAGCCCTACAAAACAGAAAGCTCAATTTAAAAGGGGACAGACAATTAATAGATGATAGAGTTATAATTAATAATTAATAGAGTTGCAATAATTAATAGAGTTGCAAGATTGCACATGCTCACATGTATGTGCACACACACCCAACCCCAGAGGCGAGTGCACTCACTCAGAATATGCACGTATACACAGGGAAAGTGAAGTAGCAGTGAAAATGTAAAGAACCTGAAGCTCTTGTACACTGCTAGTGAGAATAGAAATGATTCAGAGAATGAGTGAAAAGTTGTGCTTATTCTTTAAAGGGCTAAATCCAATTACACATACTTGCTAAGTATACACCTAAGTATTTAATTCAAATAATTTACTTGAACAGATACATGTATATACAGGATTTTTTTCAAAACACACAAAAGTTGTAAACAATTCCAACACTGATTAGCCAAAATAAACAGACAGGCAAGATGTGTGTATGCATATATGCATACAATAGCACATTATCAGATACTTGCTATAAGATGTAAACACTATGCTCTCTAAATAATGTTTTGCCAAAGAATATATATGACAGTTTTATACTCATGAAATGTCCAAAATAGGCAAAAAGGCAAAATGTGGACAGAGAGTACATTAGTCAATGCTCAGAGCCTATATTAGATATTGGTAGCTTATTTGTGAGGTGACAGGTATTCCACAATTGACAGTGGGGAGGAATGCATAACTTGGTAATTATGTTATTCTATTACCTTCAAATATTTACTGCTGATAAGTCATAAACAAATTCCATCAACTTAAATAAATCCTCAGTGAATATAAAGACATAGAGTAAATAGGTTATAATTTTTCTCCTATTCTTTTTTAAATAAAGAACAGACAATTCAAAAATAACAGACTAGAAACATGTCAACCCAAAAATTAAAGAGATGAGGCAGAAAATACCTATTTCTCACTGAGTTGGTTATATGAAGTCAAGGTTGTTGGAGATTGGTTGCTATGGAATGATTCAATTGGGAATCTGTGTGTCCAGATGCTGAAGCGCCCTGTCCCCAATTTTTCATCGATCAATAAAGATGGCAACAACCAATGGCTGGGAATGGGGCATGACACTTAGAGTTACATGGGGTAGAATACAGGGAGGAAGGCAAAATCACTATAACTCAGGATAGAAGGATGGGATGCAGGAGTGGCAGGAGATAAAGCCAACCAGCCATGTGAGATTTTGGGAAAGGGGCCACTGGCCACTTACCCAATTGGGCCTGAGGTAGCAAGGAAAGGTTTAGGAGTGCAAAGCCTTAAAGGTAGCCAAGGCATTTAAAAATAATTAGCAGATACAAAAATAGTTCTTGGGTGGGTATGTGGGAGAAATAGCTAAAACTCACCACTACAAAGGGAAATTCTCAAGAAGTGATATCTGAGATTCCCAGGACAAGGTTTTACAGAAGAAAAGAAGGAAGAGTACAGAGAGGTTTGCTGTGTGTGATACTTTGCATATGCTTGGCCCAGGGAGTGTTACTATTAGGAGGTGTAGCCCTGTTGGAGTAGGTGTCTCACTGTGGGCATAGGCTTAAGACTCTAACCCTAGTTGCCTGGAAGTCAGTATTCTGTTTACCCTTCAGATGAAGATGTAGAACTCTCAGCTATTTCTGTACACTGCCATGTTCCTTCCTTGATGATAATGGACTGAACCTCTGAACCTGTAAGCCAGCTCGAATTAAATGTTGTCCTTTATAAGACTTGCATTGGTTATGATGTCTGTTCACAGAGGTAAAACCCTAACTAAGACAGAGAAGTTGGTACCAGGGACTGGTGTATTGTTGTGATACACCTGACCATGCTTTTGTTTGGAAGACTGTGGATTGGGGAACTTTGGCTTTGGAAAGTAATGGGATTCTTTAAATGAGGGTTCATGAACTATCATACTAGGGATATGGAAGCCTTTGTTACTGAGACTGATTTGAATTGCGCAGACCTGACCCAAGAGGTTTCAGTGGAGAATTTCAATACGTAGCCAAGAGACTGTTTTTGTAGTATTTTGGTGAGAATGTGACTCCTTTTTGTCCTTGCCTGAAGAGTCTGCCTGAGGCTAAGGTGAAGAGACTCAGATTAATGCACTGATAAAGGAAGTCTCAGAAATGCCCATCATAGATTTTGTTCTCTGGCTAAGTCTCATGAAGACCATTTTAAACAAGCTTAGCAAGCTGAGAAAGGAAAAATATGAAATATATGGTTCGCGTATTAAAGGCACCAGGAAGTAAAATAAAGCTGAATCCTATGTTTAAGGACATTAAACTGAATTAAGGGAGTAATGATCTTGTGGCAAGATTCCACCTACCTAAATTTAGATCTAAGCATGGTAGTACAAGCTTTAATCTCAGGAGGCAAAGACAAGTAGATCTCTGAGCTCAAGGCCAACCTAGAACAGAACAAGTTCTAGGTAAAGAAAAACTTAGATCCAGGTTTGGTGGCCCACATCTTTAATTCCAGTGCATGTAGACAGGCATGTAGATCTCTGAGTTCAAAGTCAGTCTACAGAGCAAGTTCCAGGGCAGCCAAGCTTAGGAAGTGAAGGAATTGGAAAACAGAAAGCTGGTGATAAAATAATAGAACAAACGGCCATGTTTGTGCCCCAGCAAGCAGCAGACATTGGCAGTTTTGGCCAGGTGGCTCTGGCTTTAGAGTCCAGAATAGAAGGGACTACTGAGACAATTGATGCTGGTTAGCTGGAGTTAAGAAATTAGTGGCAATTAAAAAGAGACCCCAGCATCGCCTAGGTAAAACCTTCTGGGAAGTGTTTTCTGAGAACACAAAGAAGCTGTGTTTCAGAGACAGCCAAGGTTGTATCTTGTGCTGTAGCTGTACTTGGTAATGGGTAAGAGTCATCCAGGTGGTACTGGTTTTGAAGGCATGAAGGGGTCATGAAGAGAAGCTCAGGCTTGGCACTGTGAGAGACCATGGAAGGCCATTGGTAAAGAAGGTGCAGCTTCAGTTGCAATTGATGGCCAAGGACTGAAGTGGTCATGCAAAGGATTTGAGGCTTGGCACCATGAAGAGAACTTATGAGAGGCTACTGGTGAAGCCTAGTTGCAGCAGAGGACCCCAGAGTACTGGAGATGCCAGTATCATGGGATGATCACCGACAGCAGCAGCAACAGTGGAGTGGATCAACCTGAGCTTAGAGTGCTACAGAGGGCAGAGATGAAGAAGTGATGCCAGTCTTCTGTAGGAACCCAGAAGATCATGTCCAAGACATTGAAACAAGAAGCTCTAACATTGAAACAAGAAGCTGTAACTTTGAAGCTGCCTTGGAGACCCCAAGATGTTCCAGATGCCAGAGCTGTGAGATATCTGCTGAGAAAAGCTGCTAACAGGGAGTGGAACCAGCTCAGGAAAAGAAGTTTGTTGCCGTCAACAAAGATGAAAAGGAGTTGGAGATCTGAAAACAGCTTTGACATCAGACATGGAGATACAGAGTTTGGAGTTTGCCCAGCTGTTTTCATGTCTTGATTTGGGGACTATTGTTAAGTGGTTGGATAGATCAAATACTTTGAACTTTGAACATCGTTGAGACTTCTATAGACTGGGGATTTTGGAAGTTGGACTAAATGTATTTTTTATTATGCTATGGCTATATATGGCACCCACAGACTCCTGTGTTTGAACAAGCCTATGGGAGCCAGAGAGTGAAATGTGATGATTTGTATATGCTTGACCCAGGGAGTGGCACTATCAGGAGGTGTGGCCCTGTTGGAGTAGGTGTGGCCCTGTTGGAGTAGGTGTGGCCCTGTTGGAGTAGGTGTGACCCTGTGGGAGTAGGTGTGTCAGTGTGGGTGTGGACTTGAGACCCTCATCCTAGCTGCCTGGAAGTCAATATTCTGCTAGCGGCCTTCAGATAAAGATGCAGAACTCTCAGCACTTCCTGCACCATGCCTGCCTGGACACTGCCATGCTCCTGCCTTGATGATAATGGACTGAGCCTCTGAACCTGCAAGCCAGTCCCAATTAAATGTTGTCCATTATAAGACTTGAACTGGTCAAGGTGTCTGTTCACAGCAGTAAAACCCTAAGCCAATGTGGTTTTTGGACCTCATGAAATGCAGGGCAGAGGAGCAGGAGTAGTCAAGGGAACAGAGTGGGGTGTGGTCCCAGAGAAAATGCAAGTCTAAGTAGTGGCAGGCAACGGTTTGAAAGGATGAGATGTCTGAATGGCTGCTTCTGAACACCACACTACTCCATTTTAAATTTCTGCTCTTAATACTTAGCCCTCCATGTCTTGCCAAAGTTCTTGCCTCAAAGCAATGTGATTCTTGTTCATTTCCTCTTCAGAACCCAACCACTGCTGGCCAGGATCTCAGCAGAAGTTTTCTGAATGATCAAGATGTATAGAGACACCATGCAAGAAAGAAAAACGATGTGTTCTAAAAGCAGGGTTCAAATGAACATGCAATTCCCTCAGGCCAGGGTGGCAATTTTAATTAGAGATGGTCAAGCTTCCCAAACTTAAATCAGGTAAAAAGAATATCTCCCCGGTTTCATTAAAGTCATCTTCAAAGTGTGAAGCATAGTAAGCAAGCAAATGACAGCTTCACCATTTCTGATTTTTGTGTGGTATTTCTCTTTAACTGTTCACTCGCTGGAACACTCCAAGCTTCAGTGCAGAACATTCTCTACATTCGTTCACAATAGAACCACAGGAAAGGGGAAGCTACTACGGCACAACAGCAGTAATCTCCACATATTCCCACAACTCACACAGTCCTCTTAAATGACTTAGAAACAAACATATGCTGCCTAATGGTCAGCTTCATGCCTGCATCAATCAGGTAGGTAGTGGTGGTGGGGACATGGAAAAAGTGGGAATGAGGAGATATGGGAGGGGTTGGAGGGTGCAGAAGGAATGGCGTAATTATATTTTAATTAAAAATATATAGCAGAAAAGAAGAAATGCCCATGGTGATCCCAGCAGATTTGAGACAAAGCTAGCTAATTGGTTATTGTTCTTAAGAATAAGAGCATATAATTGTGCGTATAACATGATAAATTTCTTTGGATGAAATAAAATGTCCTTTTTAAAAAATCAACTCGCTTACTGCGGCCTTGACGCTTCAGCCTGGTCTGTCTGGAGTTTTTCTCCTCCTTCCACCTCCATTGTGCAGTAAACGATTCGATTGGGAGCCACAGATTTCAGTCCTTGCACTTCCATGATGACAATCTAAAGGTAAAACAATTTGAGATTAATATGCAAAGTTGATATTGGTCAATAATACAGGGAAATGACAGCATGATTAGTTGGGTAAGCGGCTCATGAGACCCAATTCCCGCTCCTAGCTGGGGATCTATTGGCAGAAGATGGATTCTGGGAAAAGAGAGAGCCAGTTTTCTTCAGAGTTGTTACTCATGGCCTGTCAACCACGCTCAAGTGGACGGCTTCACACCCATGACCATTTGGGTCACACTAATTTTGGACGCAGTAGAAGATGTATATATCTATACATACACACACACACAAAAACACACACACACATACACACATATATAAACATATACATATATATATATATATATATACACTCATATACACATACACACATATATACACATAAACATACACACACAGATACATACATATATAAACATACAAACACACACATGCATATATATATATATATATATATATATATATGCATATACATACATACATATGGGACTACATGAACTCAGAAGTTAGGAGACAAGCATGAAACCATGAAAGGAGATCTGGAAGGAGTTGGAGGAGGGGAGATGGCATGATTAAGGATTGACATGATTAAAATACATTATATACATGTATGAAATTCTCAAAGAATAAATTATAACTTTGAAAGGAATGACAGCATAGACATTCAGGGGGCAGAAGAACAACTAATAAACTGATGATTGTTATATGGCTGGTACATATAAGTAAAACAATATAGCCTTCCAGGTCTACTTTCCAAGGAAGGGGACAAAAGCAGCCTCAAAAATTAGTGAGAGAGAACCAACAATCATAGGCCATCAGCTAGTTGAATTGTGGCTACTTCAACTGATTCTCCACAGAACCTGATCACGGAACTACAGGAAATAAAACTTAGCTGTGCTGTATGCACCATCATCCCCTCCTCAGACTCTCTGTCTCTATTGCAATGAGAAGAAAATAGACAATGTTAGCCTACAAGCAAAAGGAAGAGCAGCAAGAGACAGCATGTGTACACAACACTTAAATACACAGCATGGTGGAACATGGTCTCACATCAGCAGACCCACAGGCAGGCACAAATCTGCTGGTCTA
This sequence comes from Grammomys surdaster, assembly GCF_004785775.1. Classification (NCBI taxonomy): domain Eukaryota; kingdom Metazoa; phylum Chordata; class Mammalia; order Rodentia; family Muridae; genus Grammomys; species Grammomys surdaster. The sequence goes on from NW_021604592.1 coordinate 3,561,159, forward strand.
GTATCAGTGTAAAAGTTCAATGTGACATATAAGCAGATCCAAGCCACAGAACGACCCCCACCCATTGCAGGTCAGACTCCTACGTTGACCAACATTTACTTTTCTTGTTTTGCTTGATAGTAACCTTCACATGGCTTGTTCTGTGTGTTGGCTTATGCATTGCCTTTTCATTCCTTTAAAGGCTCTGTGGATGGAGCTTATGCAAATGTTATTCTGTAAGTCTAAGTGCCTTTCATGCCATAAATGTCCTTAATCCATTCGATATACACAGAAGGTGCTGAGAGCAGACAGTGCTTGGGTGCTATCTACACATCAGTAAACAGAAAATGGGGGGAAGGGGGGAGGAAGGGGTCCTTTTTTGCAGCTAACACTAAGTAGCAAAGTAACCCACTGAGTCACAGGCTGGTGGTACAACTGTGCTGGAAGGGAGCTTGGTATAAGTAACATGAACGGAGAGGACAGGGGAGCAAGAGCCATGCACTTGAAAGGAGGCACAGTTTGAACAAAACATTTTGAACCTATGCTTTACCTCTTCTAGCCTAGATTCACTTTTTGGTTAGGACACAGTCTACACTGAACCAATTCTAAGCCCAAAACGTAAGTGTTAGAGCTAGACATTGGATTTACTGCTGGCTTTTAAGAGTTTTCATAGTTAAAATCAGGATCCAAGGATCCAGCCTTGCTTCATGGGACTGACTGGTGTTATAGCCTGTAGCTAGAAGGTTAGCCAGCCAGCTCTCAGGTGTTCTGCAGCATCCTCACTTAACAGGATTTCATTGTGATGCTGGACACATCACTTATCTGTGAAACACTGTGAGCATGGAGAGCAATTTTGTATTAAGTTATGGGCACAAAATACCTGCCTTAGACAGATATGGCAATAAAGGCTGTCAAAACAGTTTTATAAATATGCAAGCTACTCAGACCACACAAAAAGAAGTTTCAGCTTGCAGTCGCTTCTTTAGACAATAATTGCTAACTCAATAGCTTAATCTAACATAGTGGCAATAAAGCACAGAATAACAATTCAGTCACTATCCTAATTCTGGCTTTGAAAATGAAAAACTACTCCTAAGTTATTTATAATTTATGAAGATTAAAAACAAACAATGTCCAGAACTGTTTTTTTTACTTATGAATATTTATTTAAAGTGTAACTTTATATATTACTAAAATCATTTTCTCTATGTTTTCCTACAATAAAAATTAAAATGCTAAACTTTTGTTAGGATAAAGTTACACTACAATTATATAATTTAGGAGAAAAAGACTTTTAAAAGTATTAGCATATCTTATTTTGTTCCAGCCAGCCAAATATCTATGGTAAATAATCTATGATGAAAAAATTCAATGTGTAATCCATGGTGTGGTTGAAAATTACACAATTTTATATTCTGAAGCTGGGGAGACTGAGAAGAAACCTGGAGGCAAAGCAATTTGGCAAAGTCATTAGGCAAACCCAGGATGAATTGGATTAGAAGACAGCCCCATGTGTTCGCTCTGACACTAGGTTTAATACATTTACCTACAAAGCAATCCTGCAAGTGAAGAAAGAAAGGCAGCTGCATTATTCTCAAGTCCATTAAACAGAAGGAAAAAAAAACTGAAGCAGACACTTGCTTTTTCTGCTACCACTTAGCAAGCTGAATATCAAAGACACTTAAAACCTACTTCCAAGATTGGGATGTCTCTGTCACCGCCACCCAGCAGATACAGACAGTGTCACTGGGAATGGCACAAAGTGAAAAATCACAGTCTAAGGAAGGAGCTATACTACTTCAGGGAAAGCCTTGGCAGAGGGGCTGTGGAGATGGCTCAGTGAGTAAGGAGCTGGCTCTGCAGCCTTGAGGATCTGAGTTCAGATCCACAGCACAGATATGTGGGAGCAATGGCTGACACCATAGCACTGTGTGGTGGGCTGGGTGTGGGGTAGAGGCAAGTAGACCCCGAGTGCTCACGGGCCAGCCAGCATGGCTGAAATGGGGAATTCCAGGTTTCTAGTGAGGGAGACAATCTCAAAAACAAAGAAGGTGAATGTCTGAGGAAGACACCCTGATGTTAACCTCTGGCTTTAACGTGTGCTAACAAGGGTAAACACAAGCATAAACATATGCAGGCACACCCACACACAGACCATTTCAGGAAATTCATAAATTTATACTTGATATTGCTAACATTTGTACAGAGAACAGATATCATGAGAACAAACTGGAGTGTAAGCTAAATGACTGACTCTTTATGATAATACAGTCTTTTATCATCATTTATTTGGCATAAGGTCTTTCTCCCAGGATGTTTGCAGGAATGGGTGTATAAACCCATAGATACATTCCACATTTTTAGATTAGACACAGGCACAGATTAACACACCATCTTTCAAGACATAAAGGGACAGCATTGCTAACTCTGGTTCTCTGGGTTTGTATGAAATGGATACAACTTCTGGAGTTTGGCAAACACATTTTTTAACCTGCATTATTTGTTTTGTTTCTGACCATGTTCATATCTCTATAATAAAAGTAAAATCCCCCAAAAAGAATTCTCTGCCTCTCAGCATTTCCAGTACCTAATACCATGCTTTACAACTGTGTGCTTGATTAAATTCTAGAATGATAATCCCACAGGTGAAGGAAACTAAAATCAACATTGATCAAAGACAGATTAGACAGAAGCCAGTTATATACTGAAACCCTATTCCCACCCCAGGGTTTTTGATATTTATTTTATCAATGTACTTACACTAGTTTAGAGGGAGTACACATATGCCTCAAAGCTGCTTCATTAATTCTGAGAGTTACAATTAAAACACACCTTATATTCATCTTTATATAGTTGTTCAGAAAAATGAGGACTGGTTTAAGATTTTCTAAACACATTACCCTGCTTTACATTCTAAACCTTGTCACAAAGGTCAATGGCATTTCTAGTGCAGGTTCATTTCTGCAGTGAGGGGGAGGGAAAATGACTTACCTCTAAGGTGAATGACAACACCACATCAGACTTGGACAGCTGGATTTCATTCTCATCTCCCAGGTCCAGAAAAGCAGAATTCTGTGAACGCTTTAATTTTTGCAATTTAAATTCTGGACCGCCTTTTGAAACTGGAAGACTTTCTAAATTGGCCATTAGCAAGTTCACGGAGGCTCTCAATTCTTCTATGTACATACTCTCCATTTCTTTTGAGATAAATCTGGGGAATCTTCTCTCCTTAAAAGTAATTTAAAGAATAATGTTAGGCTGGATCCATTATAGTTACACCAGAAAAGATTACACAGTGCCGTCACTCATCTGTACAAAACTCTGATACTTATCATATAATGCACCTGCCAACTTCAGTTTAAGGGCTTTAAAAGCCCCAGGGTTTTAGCAGTCTTGACTATATCTAAAGATACATTTTATATATTCTATGAAGAACTGTTGTGTTATGAAATGAAGCACTCTATATATATATATATATATATATATATATATATATATATATATATATATTCAGATCAATCATTCTTGTAAGATGTACATAAGTAAGAACAGGTATGGAGAAACGTTGTTTTGTATAGATGAATCTTATTTATCCATCATCATTGAAAGAGTAGGAATAAGTGGCCTGCAAGGAAATATTCAGGATATACTGTTCTCCTAATCAAAAGAAAATCATCTTGGCACCATTTTCACCATACATGTGCATGATTGGGGAGTTATACTCTTTGTACTAAATATTCACAGCAAAACTCTCTTTTACTGAAAGAATACAGATATAGTTCTAGAATTGGATAATTTTCACATTGCACAAACATGAAAAGGTCCCTTGTGATTATAATTCAGCCCTTCACTAAAAGTTTAGAAAAGATTTAATTTAAAGCAAAAGGCCAGTATATGAAAGAAACTGGTTAAGTGAAAATGGATAACATTAATCTGGAAGATTCTAGTTTATTCCAGGAGTATATTGACAGCTTTTTTTTTTTTGAAAAAAAGAATCACTGCAATCATTTTATACATTCAATTAAAAATAAAATTCCAGGGACTGGAGAGATGGCACAGCAGTTATGAGCATTTCTTCTTTCAGAGGATCTGGGTTTGGTTCCTCATACCTACATGATTCCTTAAAACCATCAGTAACTTCAGGTCCAGGAGATCCCACTGCCCTCTACTGACCTCTACACGCACTAGGCATGATGTCGTGCCAGGCATGCATGCAGGCAACGTACTCATACTCATAAAACAAAATAAATAAACTGAAAAATGTAAAATGGTATCTAAAATATTAATATTTAGAGCTAAAATTATTCTTCGAGAAGACTATGACAATTTATATTTCGCAAAACTGCCAAAGAGAACACCCCCCCTTACATCTTTTCTAACCTGGCATTTGGCCCTTTCCTTCAGTGTAGAGGGGACGCTTTATACATGAGGTCAAGAGTATTGTCTGTCCCAGTGTAAACTAGAGGCTCGAGGATGTTGGCCTAGTCATCTTTCAGATGAATTTTGAATGCTCCAGGAAATGTCAGCCTTTGCTGTTGTTCCCGCTGCTGTCATTCAAAACCTCACCTTTGATAACTGCATCCCTGACAGCAGTGAAACACTGGCCTCTGACTCGCTTGCACCAGTTCATTTGCTGTGTAGACTAGGACATCTGGCATCAGATCAGGAATCAGCGTTGGCGTCCCAGACCACCTGTCTGCTCTCCTCCAGCTTAACCTTCATATATTCCTCTTAAAATAGTTTACATAGTATTAATACCTAATTTTCCCTAAGACCCATATGTTAGAAGCTGCATCACCAAAATGTAAGTTTGCATATTCAGCAGGACAATTTCTTAATTTCTTTAGGAAAAAAAACCAAGGTGACTTAGAATGTTCTTTTCAATACAAGCTAAAAGAAAACATTAAACCACAACTATGTATCATTTTAGATGATTTAATAAATGTTAAATTGACAACATTGTCTGCTGCTGCAGATGTCAGTAGAGAGCACTAATGTAGAGTAAAAAGTCAGAAGTTATCACAAACAAGGCTGCTATGAACACAGTGGAGTGGAACATGTGCCCCTGTGGTATGGTGGGGCATCTTTTGAGTATATTCCCAAGAGAGGTATTGCTGAGTCTTCAGGTAGATCTATTTCCAATTTTCTGAGGAACCTCCAGATTGATTTCCAGAGTGGTTATACCAGTTTGCAATCCTACCAGCAATGGAGGAGTCTTCCTCTTTCTCCACATCCTCGCCAACTTGTGCAGTCGCCTGGGGTTTTGATCTTAGCCATTCTGATTGGTATAAGGTGGATTCTCAGGGTCATTTTGATTTGCATCTCTCTGATCACTAAGGACTTTGAACATTTCTTTAGGTGTTTCTCAGCCATCGAAGTTTCCTCCATTGTGAATTCTTGGTTTATTTCTATAAACCCATTTTTTGATTGGGTTGTTTTTTTTTTTTTTTGGTGGTTAGCTTCTTGAATTCTTTATATATTTTGGATATTAGCCCTCTGTCGGATGTAGGATTAGTGAAGATTTTTTCCCAATCTGTAGGTTGCTGATCTGTCTTACTGGCTATGCCTTTTGCTACAACCCAGATGTCTCATGACAGAAGAATGGATACAGAAAATGTGGTTCATTTACACAATGGGATACTAATCAGCTATTAAGAACAAGGACATCCTGAGTTATGCAGGCAAATGGATGGAACTAGAAACTATCATCCTGAGAGAGGTAACTCAGACCTAAAAGGATATGCATGGAATGTACTCACTATTAAGTGGATACTAGACCAAAAAAAAAAAAAAATGTGCTGAATACCCAAGATACAGTCCAAAGAACTCAAAAAGTTTAACTAGCTGAGGGGCCCAAGTGAGGATGCCTCCGTCCTACTTGGGAGGGAGAAGAAAGCAACCACAAGGGGAGAGAGAGGGGCCTGGGAGGTGAGAGACTCTCAGGACTCAAGAGAGGGACCTTAGATGAAATGCCCTACATTATGGAGAGAGAACTTGTAGAGCCCACCTCCAGCAGAAAGACAGCATCAAAGTAGGATCCAGGTCAAGGGGAGGCCCCAAGGCCTGACACTATTACTGAGTCTGTGGAGAGCTCACAAAAAGGGATCTATCATGACTGCTCTTCAAATGACCTAACAAGCAGCTGAAAGAATCAGATGCAGATATTTGCACCCTACCAATGGACAGAAGTTGTTGACCCTTGTGGTTGAATTAGGGAATAGCTGGAAGAAGCTGAGGAGGAGGGCAACCTGTAGAAGGACCAGTAGTCTCAATTAATCTGGAACCCCATGATCTCTCAAACACTGGACCACTAACCATCCAGCATACACCAGCTGATATGAGGCCCCCAACACATATACAACAGAGGAGTGCTGGGTTTAGTCAGAGATGATGTACCTAACCCTCAAGAGACTGGAGGCCACTGGGGGTTCAGAGGTCTGGTGGGATAGGGGTGGGGTGTGGGAACATCCTTATGGAGACAGGATTGGGGGAAGGAGGTATGGCATGTGAAACAGTCAAAGGGTGGACTGGGAGAGAAATAAAATCTGGAGTTTTAAATAAATAAATAAATAAATAAATAAATAAATAA
>NW_021604592.1:3568126-3656496 GCF_004785775.1 Grammomys surdaster
ACTTCTGAGTTTTGAAAGCCCACAAATCCCTGAGCTTGAAAAATCCACCAATCCCTGGGCTTGTCCATAGCTCAAGACTTGAAATTCCACCAATCTCCATCTTGGAAATCTCTATCCTTGAATACTCTGCCCCACTCCCCAAACACTATATAAAACCTGCGTCCAGCTGGTTTCTTGCCTTAACATAGGCAGCTACCCTGCTGAGTCTCTCCCAATAAATCTTGGTTTATGAGCTTTGTTGTGAGGTGTGACTTTGTGCTATTCCTTGGCTCTCAGCTGCCAGAATACCTTTCCTTTCAGAGCTGCAATACATCTACTGGGGAAATCTTTCCCCTTAGAGCTGAAACTCTTATAGTTAGTATGTTCCCCTAGAACTGGAGATAGTGTTAGTTTTGTAAGCTGTCTTCTGTGGGTGTGAAAAACTGAACCCATGTCCTCTGCAAAGGTATCAAGTGCTCTTGACCACTGAGCATCTCTTCAGTCCCTTTTTACAAATTAGACAAGTTGTAAAAGCTTTCTGAGAGAAACAAGAATCATGTGAATGTCAAAAATGAAGCAGAACAATGCAGGGACAGATCTGATCAAAGCTAGAAGGAGTGATGCTCATCTATAACCAGCAGGCCAGGTACTGAGTTATACTTCCTGTTTACTAGGGAGTCACAGTTCCTGTTTACTAGGGATTAAACATTACAGACATAGAGGTTACAAGTTACCTTGCACAATACTGTCTGGGAGAGATGCAAATGTTTGTCTCTTAGCTAAAATAGTCCAGTGGCTACAATCTATGTGTGGATTTTAAATTAATCACTTTTGTAACTAATCCAAAAAGTTAAAGAATGTCCAAACACTTTGTTTCTTAAGTTCTCTCTGGAATATTTTTACTATTCGATTTGCCCATTGATAATAGATTGAATAATATACTATATTTTCATTTTGTATTTGTGTGGAATTTATAATTTTGTTTTTCTGAAAGCTCAAACACACACACACACACACACACACGCACACACACACACACGTATATTTTTAACTTCCAAGGTGTTGCTTTATGGAAAATTAGTATGAGTACATGAAAAAAAACCTGTTTAACTATTGCTAATCACACTTCACCATCATCTCTCAAAGAGGAAACTGACAGGCATTTTGAAAATAAATGTATTATTTTTAAGTTTTGTGGGAAACTGACTATATTCAAATTTTATTTATGAAAAACTCTTCATAAGTTTTCTTTGAAAGCTTTGGCATTTATTATTTTATTAATTAAATATATTATTTTATTAACTTCATTTAACCTGCTTTTGTGGCCTATTGAAAGCAACAGAATCAATCAGATCAGCACACATGTTAAACCTGATCATTCCTGTGACTGGGATTACACAAGGAATTGTTTTCAAGTTGCTTAACTGTGAGATTTTCTCATACATGAAATTCTAGTTTGGCCCCATGTCTCCCCCGGCACACTAGTGCCTCTAGCATGACGTTATATCCTGAATCTGGAAGGTCTCTCTCACTGTTGCTTCCTGCTTCAGGTGCTCTTGACCTCTCTCTTTCCTTTCCAGTCAGACCCTTACTACTGCTGAGTTTCCCCAAGGTGACAAATTTTTGCTTTCTGTTTCATAACTACTCAGATTGGGCACCTTTAATCCCAAAATATAAAATGTTCGAAAATCCAAATGGCTTAAACACTCTAACGCCACACATTTAATGTGGGACGAGTACAGTCAAAACATAGGTGCACCTATGTTTTTAGAAAGTTCTGAACGAAACCACCCTAAGTCCATGCATCTAAGGTATGAGACATAAATGTAAGAGACTCTGTGGTGAGACTACTGAGGTTACTTACACATACAAAAACATGGTAAACTCTGAAGAATTCCAAATCTGAAGTACTTCTGGTCCCAGTCACTTTGGACAAGAGTCCCAAAGGCAATGAATGTTCTGAGGTACATACATATATGTATTTGCAAATTCAGTTTCCCCTACCATATTGATAGCCCTGCTCCATTCAAATATGGGAGAAGGCCAGAGTCTTACAAATATGTTAGGAATTTAGTCCTGCCAGGACTTTCTGCAGATAACATGTAAAGACTCAGTCATTCCAGAGACATTCATGGGGGCTCGTGGGGATGGTTGAAGGATTAACTGCACTTGTTGCTCTTGCAGAGAACAGAGGTTTGATTCCCAGCACTCACGTTGCATCTTACAACTGTCCTTAGCTCCAGTTCTAGAGGATTCAGTGCCCTCTTCTGGCCTCTACAGACCTCAGGCCTTCACAGGCACACAACACACATATGCATGCATGCATACATACATACATACATACATACATACACACATGTAGGCAAAACACACACATAATAAGATATTAATAAATATTACAAACAAGTCATTCTTTTAGCATCTGGCATATCTTCTGCTCCAGGTCGTTGGAGTACCACCAAGAAGATAATGGGCAAAAATCCTCTCTTGTTATAAAAATAAAAACATAAGTCTTAACAAGTATTACTTAAAGGTCATTTCTCATTGTAGAAAATACTAAATATAACATGGAGAAAAAGTCAGGAGTAGATCACACTGACTAGACGAGGGATTCTAACATTCGATAGGATTGTCAGGGATGTTTTCAGTGAGGACAGGACTTTAGCGCTTAAAAGAAAATGAGAGGGGATGAACATTGTGTGAAGTTGTCGAGCTCTTAGTATCCAGCTATTTTGTCAGGTACCAGCTTAGAATGCTGCTATGGATACACTTTGATGTTATTAACAACTATAATCAGCCAACTCCGAGGAAATCAGATGGTCTACTTTGGAACATGCCCTCTGGGTGGGAGGCAGCCAATTACACCCAAACAAATCAGAGCAATTATGAGTACTGGCACTGAGAGGACCTCTCCTGAGGTGTCAGCCATTTTTTCCTTCCTGCAAGCCCACCCCTACAGTGGCATGTAACTCTGCCCTGGTTTCCTATAATTGCAGCAAATTCTAGTTACAGTATCAAGTAAACAGAACAGCTTTTTATCTTTCCAGCTTTCAGAAGATTGTTACTAATGCTGGGGTAGGATTTTTCAGGTATGCAGTTTTTTTTTTCTTTTTTTGAAGGCCAATCATTTTTCTGTAAATAACCTCTTACTCATACCTCTATGAGGGGCAAAACCCATCACTGGTTCACTAAGCAGGACTTGAATGGTATATTCCCTTTAGTGTGTCACTAATGACCCATGTGCCCTGAATAAATATTTGCTCACATCAGTAAAAGTTATGCAATGATTTTATGAAGGTGAACCTTATTTAGGTAGATTTTAAATACCTTAAGAACAGGGTTTAAATCCTGGAGAATAGTGATTCTGCGTCAAGACTGTAACATAGAAGTCTTGTCTGAATCTCTTTCCTACAGGCCTGCTCTGCAGCTGCAGACTCGAGGCTATATTTCCTCTTAACTGAATTTCCCAGCTGCCATATAGATATACTGGCAGACACGGGTAGAAACCATCATTCCTTCCTCCCTCTCTATCAGGATTCTTGCAGGTTCTGTTTCTCTAGAAAGCTTACACTATACAGGGAAGAAGCAATCTGAGTATCCACAGAAGATGGCTGGAAGAATGAGAACAGGTCTGGGTAAAGGCCTTGGGGCAAGAAAGACAAGGGGCCATGAGAGCTGAGATGAACTGAGCAAGGGCCAGAGCTCAGTCATAAGGAAAGCAAACCAATCACACAGCACTCTACAGATCTTGAAAGACATTCTACTGTCACTGACATGGGGGCTTTCACACGGTTTTGGCAGAGACTCACTGGCTGTTGTGTTGCAGGGTAGAATGGAAGGTGAAGGACTAGCTAAAAAGATGGAACAGTTACCTCAATGACTGAGGCAGAGATAAACGAACCAAAGCAGAGGAGGAAGAATGGTAACATCTGTCATCTTCTGGAAATACTTCAAAAGTGGCAGCAAGCAGAGAGTGGTGGCTTGTCTCTATAGTCTCAGCACTCAAGAAGCAGAGACAGATTACGTTACTCTTTGAGGTTGCCCTTGGCTATAGTAAGATTCTGTCTGAAAAACTAAGTAGAGGTAACATGATTTCCTAAAAAAATGTTGCATGAAGCATGAGAAAAAGAAAGAGTCAAATATGATGCCAAGAGTTTTTGGTTTGAGTAACAGAAAAAAAATGGCACAACTCAGTCATACCTGGTCTAGCCTGGTCACATGCCCACTTGTCCTCTTCTTTCTGCATTGTCAAATGCATGTTTCCTTGGTCATAATGATAACCTTCCATGGGTTAGAAATGGAATTTATCACTTATCATGGGCTCTCTCCCAAATATTATATAAGCTATGCTGAGACCACTGGGTGTCTCAAAGGGAAGCTTTCTTAGTCATTTCTGATCCAATCCTTTGACACTCAGGCCAGGATTTGTAAAATGCATTCTCTGTAGACATGAGCTTGAGAACAAATCTGAGACTTTCCTCTTTATCTGTAGCCATCTATAACATCAATCAAACTGTATTAGAAAAACATGCATGTGCAGACAGGCCTCTGGGTGAACGAGAGCAATTTATAAGTAGGTAGCAGTAAGGATATATCTAGACCTCTCTCTAGATTTCTACCCTTTGGCCTACAAGAAAGGCAACCAGCCTTCTAGACCAGTTCAATATGGGCCTAGCACTTCAGGTAAGACAGTTTAATCTCTAACGTTTCCAGTAGCTTCAAACTTCTGGCTTTCTGTACAATGAATTGCACAATGCACTCTCTTGAATGTTTCAGTGCCTGTATCTAGAGGACAGCAGGAAGAAATCTCCTTTATACTCTGCTCTGTGTATGAATGTCATTGTTTGGCCTCTCATTCATAGCATCTCACACCGTCAGTCATGTGAAGATTGTCCCTCTAGAAATCTGCCTTGGTTCACCCTTGGTTCCTACCAACCCTATGCTCCAATTTCTGTTCTTTCTCTTTTTCTTTCCAATATCTCAATCTGAGGTGTAGCATTAAATTTAGATAGGCAGAGTATTAGCACTCTGAAAATATGATCATAAATATATTTTTCCTTGGCAGAAGTACAAAATGTAGCTGTTGGAGCCAGTATATGGACAGTCCCAGTACTGTAGGAATTTGCTGCCATGGTTTCGGTGGACAGACATATTCGCATTCCGAAGCGAATGCTTGTGAATGTGCATATACACGTCGAATAGGAAAGAGATGGGAGAAGGAGGGGTCAAGGAGGGGGGACAGAGAGAGAGGAGGGAAAAACAAGGGGAGGAAAGGTCACGCAGGGCACAGGGCGAAGGAAGGAGAAAGAAATGGAGGGAGGGAGGGAGGGACAGAGAGATGCTCTACCTAACAAACTACTCAGGTTTTGTGCAGCAGCAGAGGATCTACATGCTGAACAATCCCCCGCAACGTCACAGTAATTTTACTATGAAGAATTAAAATTTTTATATCATTGAAATAAATTCATCTGTCAATTCACACCAAAGAATAGTTGGGATGGCTAAGACACATCCAGGCAAATGCCCAAATTATTAGAAAAAAAAAATTAAGCTTTTGTTTTAAATAGATTTCTGTCCTCAGAAACAGTGGTTATGTAAGTGAAATAACTAGAATTCTAAAAAACAAAACAAAACACACATTTTATCTGTCAGATTCCGTATTATACATTTCAAACTGTATTTTAGACAGTCAATCATTCCATCGAATATTAGTTGGTGCTACTATTTGCCAAGGAGTCCACTGGGAATTTTGGAATTTATGTGATCTTTTAAGGAAATTCTTCTCCATGACTGTATTTTTCTTGGTGCAGTATTAAAGCTCTTCTAGATCTAGTTAGCAGTAAGAAAAGAAATCAGATTCTTTTAAACTATTAGAAAGGTTATCATTGAATTTAGACAACTCGCATATTACATATGGAAACCCCAGGTTGATAGTGTCCTCCATTTAGAAAATCTGAATTCAGATATCTTGGGTTAAGACATTATTAATACAGAAAAGCAAATTATAACTCATGGTGGGCATGTCTGGTTGGCTCATTTTGGTGAACACACATTCAAACAGGTAAAGACATGTCACAGCAGTTAGGATACATAACGTACCTTTGCCATCTTCTCTGCCAACTGCAGGCGGCCATCAAGTTCCCTTCTGATCTGGGCTGCCTGCTCATCAGCGTTATCCAGCTTAAAAAGAGAAGAAATGTATGTGTTTGGACAAATGGTAGCTCAGTGGCATAAAAGCAAAGATTAAACAACTAAACAAGGGTCAGTAAGTTTCCCAGCTACCTCATCAGAAGTCTGCTTGATTCCACTATAGCCCAATCATCTTACTTTTCACTGGGTTTTAGTCACAAAAAAAGTTAAACCAATAGCTCAATTTATAAGGAAATGCAGTTATTGTCATAGCTTTGCACCTAATGTGTTGGCAACAAATCTAAAACAAATCCTTGTTTCCTTGAGGTTGCCATGACTCACTGTCAATCTCCTTCCTCTCATTCTCCTCTCAAGGTCAGCTGGGAGCACTTCCACATCAGTGAATTTCTTCTTTTGTTCTCTTTAAGATGACAAGATCTTGATTAATTTTTTATTTCTTATTATCTGCTTTTAAAAGCACCTCTGCATTTTTTGTCTGTACTAATGCTACACAATTAAAGTACTACTTGAAGGACAATTTCTACCCTTTAAGTCTGAAGCATTGCTCATTCCAGTGACTTATGCTACCAAGCAATCAACGTTCGCCTGTTTCTACAGGTGGGCATTACTTTCAAGTTCCATTACATGGCTTTATATTTGATGAAGGGCAAGTAGAAAATGCAGCCACTGTCTTTAAGAAATCCCCCACTGATATGGAAAATTTTCATTTATGAATTGAAACCATTCTTAACTTCTCCTATGTGTCCTCATGCTCCTCATCCTTCCCAATTACTTAATCATGAGATGTTAAACTGGTGATATTAAATGCTAAATTCCTTCTCACTTCAATCTGTTCTCCTTCTCATCCTCACGATCAAGAAGCTAGACCAAAGAGTATAACAGTATTTTAGTAAAGATACCTAAAATATTTAATTATGCATGTTTGTTGCTGTGTGAATATATCCCACAGCTGTGCAGGTGTTCCTGGATACAAGAAGAGTGGGTTAGATCCCATAGAGCTGAAATTGTAGATGGTTGTGAGTGCTAGTATTTATTTATTCCACAGGGGGGAATACAATAAAAGTATTTTTATGTAAAGGAATCACAGATTTCTCTCTCAGGACATTGTATCTTCAGAAGACAAAATCCTTTAACCTTCACCAAAATGGTACTTACATCCACAAAGATATATCTCTAGATTAAAAGTTTTTACTTAATTTTAAAAGAACAGTTGTTCCAGTACTTCTGAATTTTAATGAAGTTTGATCTGTAAGAGACATTTTACTACTTTAAAAACAAACATCAATGGCTTAACTGCATTTGTCTGAAGATGTAGACAAAGGAAAGAACTGCCACACGGACACTGGAAAGCTAACAGCAGAGACGAGGAGCCCTAACTTTCATGACTACCACTGTCATCTTATGAATAATAAAAGGTCATATTACTAAACACATGTACAAATAAATGCTGGAAACAGAGTGTAGTATAAAAAATTGGTAAAAAAAAATTAAGGTTTATCTGTTGACATTTGGTCTTTTGCTATGTATTATAATGCTAAATACTAGCCCCAAAGTTCTGGTTGATGCCTATAGTCTACTGGGCAGAAGAGAAGCAGGAGCTTTGGTTTCTGAGCCTGGGGTCTGAGGTAGGACTATCAGAGAGAAGAGAGAGAAGGTAGACTGAGGAGAAGACACCATGGGATAGACGAATCTTACAATCATGGCCATGAAGGTTGGCCAGTTGGAGTAGGAATGGCCCAGATGGAACATACCAAGTTACAACTTGGGGTTATTGATAGGGAAGTAGATACTCACAGCTTAGAGGGTAGATATCTGCCCTGCCCTAGTGCTTTAAAGATTTATCATAAAGGTTTTGTGTCTTTTATCTGGGAACTAAATGTCCATGGCAGGGTAGAAATGCCCAGATGAGATTAAATATATAGGACAACACTCATCCCCTTTTAAAAAATCTCATAGAGGATTTAAGGAACAAATTATGTCAGTTTTTTTTCAACATGTGAGACTCTTGGATTAATGTCCCATGTTTTGTCTTATTGTGAATACTTTTGTTTGAAGCACGCTTTATGATAAAATTGATATACTTTTCTCTCTTTCCTAACTCTTCACTTCTTTTTTGCTCTGAGAGAGGATTTCTATATGTTGACCAGAATGGCTTCCAACTCATGAACTAAAATGGTCCCCTTCCCCATCTCTCTCATGAGTACTAGACTTACAGATGTGCACTACCGTGTCCAACGTAGCCTAAAGTGGTAGTTTTTCTGTTGAGAAAATTATAGATTTATAGACTTATGAGAAAAATGAAGGGACTCCAGTGTGCCTTTCTCCAGGATATGTAATACAGTAAAACCCACCCATCTGATTCAGATTTCCTCAGGATAAAATGACTATACAAGTCTGTAAATCTAGCACTATTAGAGTCATGGAACAGTTCTGATCGCTCCGGGCATCCTGTTATAACCACACCTTTCTTCTTCTACCCAACACCCAGCTGGTTAGTTTTGATGATGATAAACTCCCCTTTACACTATGCTTAAAAGTATATTTGACTAAGGCAAAGATGATTTTTTTAAATTTACATGACAAAATAATTTATGTTCCCCAGAGGAAGTAATGCTGCTCAACACTGAAGAGCTGTAGGTCTGAAACCTTTGACCTTTTTGCAGTGTGAAAGGCCTGAATGTCCTGTGAACACCCATGCTCAAAACTAGCATCAATGACTGAAGACTCAGAAGTGCAAATCTGTGGCTACAATGTGCCATGGGACATCCAGCCTTACCTTCTGGCTATAAAGTCAACTACGTAAAGAAAATAAACATTGAATATAATAAAGAGATGAATCTTATGTGTTGAGTCCTTACT
The DNA here is from genome assembly GCF_004785775.1 of Grammomys surdaster. Classification (NCBI taxonomy): domain Eukaryota; kingdom Metazoa; phylum Chordata; class Mammalia; order Rodentia; family Muridae; genus Grammomys; species Grammomys surdaster. Next base: position 3,577,115 of record NW_021604592.1, read on the forward strand.
TTAAGCATTCATGCATAATTCTTTGTCATATAGGTGGGGTGTCACCTATCCAATTCCTAAGGCCCCAAATACAGGGGTCATCTTTGACCTCTCTTTCTTGGACAGCTCAAGCCCAGTCTACCTACAGATATATAGAGTAATGTGTAGAGCTACACAGTTAAAGCCCAGGCAAGGAGACTTGAACTCTGAATGCTTCACCAGGTCTCTTTTTCCACACGAATTATATGTATATACATGTATATATGTATGTGTACACATATAACCCTTCAAGCCATATTAAACACATCATATTTTGTTAATTCAGCTAAAAACATGTCTAATTAAGAAATAATTAATGATTAGTATGAAAGGAGAGGGAGATGGCCCAGTGAATAAAGTGCTTATCTGAAGACATGAGCTCAGATCCCAGCACATATGTAAAATTCCAGGTGGGATGTGGTGATGTACATATTTAACCCTAGAATCGGGTGGGCAGAAACAAAGGGATTCCTGAGGTTGGCTGGGGAGCCATGTTAGCCAGTCAGCAAGCACTGGGGTCAGTAAGAGACCACATCTCAGAAAGCAGGTGGAGGCTGCCTGAATGTGAGGACTGAATGTGAGAACTGGGATCAACCACTGGTTTCTGCATGTGCACACACATGTATATCACACATACAAGTGCAAACACACACACATGTACACATAGAAACCCAACCTCAAAAAGGAAGTCAAAGAAAATAATTTCTTTGCTCTATAAATACTCCGTGTAACCTAAATAGGAGATTTTGTGCAGATACAAAATGAAGTATGATGTTCAGGAGAAAGAAATATCTGAATACATAAATTACAGAAGTGGGCATTGTCAGATGCTGTTGAAATGGCAGTCCTATGGGCTGAGGTAGGATCCCAGGCAAGTCTTCATTTCAGCAGTATACCCTCTACTGTATTTCATTTTCTCTAATTTCATGGTTTCAATATTATATGCGACAAAAGATTACTTACCTCACAGATGTCTTCCATGGCACTGGGGATAGGACTTTTAGAGAGTGTCATTCAACCTTGACCATAACAGGTGCACAGGGGTACCTCTCACTTCAGCAATGCCTCTAATCTACATCACACATTTTATGACTTCAAGTGTCAAAGAATGTCACTGGCTTGACATATATTGTCAAGACATGTACTTTGTTTTTCCTCGACTTCCTGGCTGTGAGGACACTATTTCCCCATTCAGAATTCTCTGAATTCTCATCTTGAGCCTTTAGGATGTTGTGATCCTGTTTAAAGTTGTAAGTAGGATTTTGTAGACAAATCTGTTTTCCCTCACAGAACTGCTGGCATTTGATAGCTAACCTACGGTTCTTAAAGAGATGGTTTAAGCAAAACTAGTGAAGAACCTATTTTACAGGTGCTTCTCTGGATGGAGAGGCGCCTCTTGTCTTTTATGCTGAGAAGCTGTATGATCTTTGGAACCTAACCCACAAACGTGGACTCCTTGCTCCTCCAGACCATCAACGTGCCCTTCTAAATCCTTTCTAAGGGAGCATCCAGGCCCAAGCTCTCCTGTATGCATGCTCATGGTCATGCTACATGCTTAAGTCCTTGATCAGTCTCAACACTACAAAGCAAGCCAAGCTGTAGACTTTTCAGCTGCTATATGCTTACAGCATCCTAGGAGTTCATACTCTTAAATAATAACATAAAAACTCAATAAAATTATATTCAAAAATATAATTGCCACAGGAGACGTGAAAAGTATTAGAGAGATTTTTCATTCTGCAATGAAAAATCTGTGAGTGGGATCAGCGAGCATCTGTGAATGTGAAATTACTAAAAGTATAGAACTTTGAGGTGTTGATCTCAAACCCTAAACTGTTTTTGCTCAATTTCACTCTTGTTCTGTGGAACAAGAGAAAGCTCCAGAGAAGAGAAATACTTTTCAGAAGAAATGGGTAGGACTACAGAAGCCTGTGGATGTAAAACATTATCTTAAACACAAGGGTATCTTTTTAGAAAATTATTTTTAATTCTGTGTGTGTGAATCTTGGTGGATGTGTGGGTATGTGAGTGTTGGTGCCCACAGAGGCCCCTGGATTCTCTAGGGCTGCAGTAGCAGGTAGTTCACAGCCAATTCACGTAGGCAGGGGCTGAGAGCTGAACTCAGGCCCTCTGCAAGAGCAGCAAGCACTCTTAAACAATAAACTATGTCCCTAGCCTAAGAAAAGCTGTATGTTCAGTATGAAGAGAACTCTACCAAATTTCACCCAACAGATTCTTTACATAGCCTGTGGTAATGCCTTGTCCTTCTAATGTGCTAAAAACTACCAACAAATTCTTGAATTCATTAAATCTAGTCATATATTAATACATTGCTCTAAAAGTGTCCCTTATGGCATTGTTTAGTGATGAATGCTCTTTATGATTAAACTGCTGTTGCCAACCAGGCTGACTGTCCTTATATTAATCTTGTTGACCACAAAAAGAAGATGAATAGTTCTGTTTTTCTAAAGTGACATCTTTGTATATGCTAAGCCTAGTATGCCCCTCTTCTGCTCACTGAAAAAAAAATCAATTACATTTTTCTTTAAACATCCACTCCAATTATGGCATGTTTTTGCAATTATTTGTATCTTGTTAATTTTCTTACCAGTTTGATAAATGCAACGTGACTATGATTTATAGTGTAATATACATTTGATATTTCCCTTGAGGTTAATTCATAGTGGTATACTTTATAACGTTTACTTATAAATCTGTTCATATATATTCCTAAGAAATAATTGATACAAAAAAATGCTTCTCTAAATTCAATTTACTCAGTGCTTTGCAGTTTATCATGTAGTTTTATAACATTTACTTCTTACTTAGTGATGTCCAAGTTCAAATGAATGTCTCTACGATTACGATGTCTCAAAATAGTGATCAAAAGATTTCTTTATTATCAAATTATTTTACTTCACCTGTTAAGACTTGGTCATTACTCAAAACATAAATTATAAAAATAGAATCTCTCTCTACAGGTGACTTATTTACGTTGCTGTGTGCCCATTGTCTCAGCTCTGATTTCTGTCTTGGCTGTTGGCTGCTGCACTCTACTTCAGAGCCTGCTGAGAGTCCCTTCCCAGTGAGGCATCATAGGTTACAGCACACGGCTTCTCCATCTCTCAAGTTCCAGCTCGATGAGTTAATATGAAGAAAAGTTCTTTCCCTACAGTCATCTTGATATGAATTCAAACTATAAACTAAACTCAATTTTAGTTCTAACTCCTCAATGACTTTCTGGAGTGGCATACGAATTTTACTACTTACTATTGATCATGCAGACATCTCAAAATGCGTGAGAGCGAGCCACAGGGGTTAGAAGAGGAAGTGAATGGATGAGAATAAAAACTAAGTAAGAGAGTATGATACCCAAACACCTTAGCCTGGGATTTAGACCCAAATATGCTTTGTACCAATCCACCACTCTAACCTACTGTACAGTTGTGTTATCTACACAAATTGATCCATTTTTTAATCAAACACGCACATTCAAACATTCTCCAAACAATGTGCTTTGTTGGGCCAACTTCTCCTAGAGTGACGCTCTTCTCCCAAATTTTAGTTTTGCTGACAAGTCTCCAACTCATCTGAGAAAACCATCTAAACCAAGTATTTATCAACACTAATCTACTATCCGGAGATCTTCTCACAGTGGTCTTTCACATCTCCAGGATTTATGATCCCTTCTTCCAAATTCAGGACACATTGCTTTGTTTTACATTTACCTCATCCTACTGAAAGGGATGGAACGCATCCATCATTAATGCTGGGATTCAGGCAACTTAATTTTAATTAGAAAATTAAATAGAAAGAATAGAAAGAATAATTCCACTTGTATTTGGAAATTTCCTAGACTCTAATATCTTCTTCCTATAGACTCATTTTGCATGAAGTGACTCCCATAAGAACAAAACTAAAAGTCTGTCCTTTGCCTTTTTGATCACTAAAAATTAGGTATCAGCTACAAAATAACTATCTTTTAGTAATTTCATATAACACAAGAACATAAGGATATGAAGTTATTACCTGGCTCTTGAGAGCCATGTGTTCCCTGTATGATGTTATCTATGAAACCATCAGATAACATCCTGTCTGCTACATACAAACCTTTAAAAGAATTCCCTTATATCTACCTCTTAAATTATTCATAAAAATCTGACTCAGAAATAGCAGCCCTGCCACGGATCCTGGAGAACAGTTCGAAGAGTCTTAAAAATTCATTTCCCAAACCACACTTTCCTTTGAATACGTAAAACAGGGAAAAGATGAATGAGTTAATTAGATATAAAATTACCCTATGTGAACTGAACTAAACTATATTAAATAATGGATCAAAATATCAAAGGCAAGAACATACGAAATTTAACCTGGAATATTAAAGCCATGGGAGTTCTGTAGCCTGAAAGATATCTATATCTATATCTATACCTATACCTATACCTATACCTATACCTATACCTATACCTATACCTATACCTATACCTATATCTATACTCGTTCTACAGGTATACATGTATGTGTGTACACATACCTATAAATATACACCCTTAAAATAATGTTAAATATAGCTTTATAAATTTTTATATATCACAAAAATTGCTTTAGAATTTGCATTAATATTTCATCTTCTAGTACTGGATCAAAGGCTTAGTGGTTAAGAGTACTTGATGCTCTTCATGATAATCTGGGTTCAGTTCCCAGCATTGACTTTAGGCTGCTCTCAATTGCCTGTAACTCCAGTTCTAAGAGACTCAATGCCTTCTTCTGTCCTCCATAGGCACCACGCATGCACACAGTACTCATATATACATGTAAACATTCACATATTCATTCAAAATAGAAATAAATCTTTTAAGAGATTCACCTTTTTACAAAATACTTAATATTTTCATGCAAGTATTTGCTTGTAATATATACTTGACAAAATGATTAAATCTATATTTACATTAATCACCATATAGTTTAAAGTTTAACCACAAAATAAAATAATGTATATAGACACATTTTCAAGATTGGCATTGTAAATTCATCATGACTAATAAAAAGTAAATATGACCATCACTTATTTGATATTGTTAACTATCCTTTAATAAACATTATCTTAGGCCCCAGAGCATTTCTATACAATAGATCTTACGATTGTCCCACTTCAGTGATGAAAATCTGTATCATAGAATGGTTTAAGCCACTTTTCTACAGTCACACAACTGAGAAAGGGTTGGGCCAAGGCATTAATCCCAAGGCATTAATCTCACTGATTGACTCCGCATGTCAGTACAACTGTTTCACACTCTTTGGTTCTGTGTTACACATATCTTCTTTCGGGCAAAGAACCTATCCTCATTTTTATCTCTCCTGAAACTTGACAGGAAGCTGAGTTTTAACCTAATTTGTGGGAAGAAAATTTAGTATCTTGTAGGATTCAGACTGAGGTGTGGCTATGGATGACTGCTTTTCAATTACTATATAAGAGTCCAAAACAACAACAACAACAAAACAAAAAGACCAGAGATAATGGGAAGAGAAAGGCATTGTTAGTATGGATAAAAAAGAAATGAGTGAAATGATGAAAATATATTGTTATAGACAATAGGCTATTGTCTATTGTGGTGCTCTTTTTAAAAACTTGGGACATTCAGAAAGGATTCTTTAAGGCTAGGCCCTACCCATCATAAATCCCAGGGCATAAACTTATATAAAATTTCCCACTTTAACAACTTTGTTGAGAAGATGAGTCCCTGGTACACCTTGCTTGTACAAGGGAATATGAGAAACCGTAGTCTTGAGTTCATCCACCCAGGACCCCAGAAGCTACTGCAGCAATTATTCAAGGAGAAGTGTGACCACCTAGGTGGTAGCAGACCTTGGTATTATTCACTTGCGACATTTTTTTCTGAGCCATATAGAATGTCTGACAAGATCATGGGACTTCTACCATGATTTCAAAGGAAGGCTTTGCAGTTTAGACAATGTGGAACAGGATTAAATTTCCTACAAAGATCCCTGAGAAAGAATGGTGTGTGAAATTGTGAAAGTCAAGTCTAGTCTGCAGTGGAGGCCCTAATAATCTAGAGAAGCCATGACATGCAATGCCTACTTAGTAATAGGATAGACAATAAACGGAGTGACCCTGAGAGAGAAAACATGGAAGGCCTGTTGGAGCCCACATCACAAGACCACCAGCACTGGATATAAGGGAGGTACAGCATTCAGAGGGTATCATAATGGGCTTCATCTTGTTCTGATCTGATCCTTACTTCTGATCCCTCTATTTATTCCTTTGCCAATTAAAATATTTGCTTTGTATCCCTGTTATGTTCTTTTATGTTAGAGGTGTATAAACTGTTCTTTGATTTTTGTATAGGGGTTCACAGTTAAGAGCTTGCCTTGTGTCTCTGAGGAGATTCTGCATTTAGACTTCTGAGTAGTGATAGACTTGTTAAAGCTCTAGGAAATCTTAGACTTTCCTTTATGAGAGAGCTAGGATCTGTTCATGCCCAGAGGTACATTGTTGTTATATGAATATAAAATACCCTCTTATAGGCTTTTGTTTTGAACTTGCTTTTCCAGCTGGTATTTTCAAGGCAGGAGATTGGAAACTTTATTTGTTAGGTCTTAGCTACAGGTAGTGGGATGCTGAAGGCAGATCCTTAGGGCAACTTATGCTTGGACACTGACTTTCTCTCTGCTTTCTAGTTTTCATGAAGTAAACCATTCTATTTAACCAAAACCCACATCTGTTCACTATGATTCTATGCTCAAGCACACAGGATGAATCCTCTAAATTAATTATCCCAACTAAAGATTATCTCTTTAAGTTGCATCTATGACATATTTGTACCACAGTGTTCTGATATATCCACAACTAAAACAAGAGGAAATTGGAACATGGAGAGATTACCTGCTGATTAACATGAGCTTTCAGTCCTTTGCCTTTCTTCTGTTTAACAAAACACATGACCCATTCCTATAAATAAGTTGAAGAAGGGTATTCTTTCTGTAAGCCACATCCAAATAACTTTCTGGAATCCCACTTGGCTCCTGTCATAGCTTTGCTATCACCTGGGCATTACTGCCTGTCACAAGGGAAATTCTAAGCTCTTCCATCAAATTGTGGGACTCCTTAAGCTCATCTCTTACTTCTCTAGAAATTCATACAACATACCTTCCTAATTTATTCCGATCTGCATAAAGTTAGATTTTTCATCACGTTGACCAAATACCTAAGAGAAAATAATTCAGAAGGAGAATTTGTTTCATGATTACAGTCTTTTCAGTCCTTGGTAACTTGAATTAATGTGTTTGAGGAGATTCTTTCTCTCTCCCGTGGTAGACGAGTAGCCGAGAGAGACAGAGGATTCTAAGAGCTACAGCCATCAAAGATACAACCCCAGTGATATAATTCCTCCAGTGAGGTACGGAAGTTCCTAGAACCTCCCTAAATAGTGTGACTAGCTGAGTCCTAACCATTCAAGAAATGAGAGCCCATAAGGTGCATGTAACATTCATTCAAATATATCAGAAGCCATTCAGTCCCTGGCACATTTGTCAATGTTGCTTTCCTTTTTTTTTTTTTTTTGGCTTTTGTTTAGTTTTGTTCTTGTTTGTTTTCTTGTTTGCTTTTGTTTCAGAAATTAAGTTTATGTCCATCTTCTAAAATTCAGGAATTGCCACCATTTAAAAAATGTTTCTAGAGAGGTGATTCTGCCATTCAGAGCTGCTGGGAGTCTCACTCCTTCTTCTAAGCTTAGTGGGCATACATGTGGCATATTCTCACAGACACAAGCATATACAAAATTTTAAATTATTTTTCTAAAAACCTGTTAAACTGAATAAAACTCAATATAGCAATTGACTTTTCCACATTGTTATATCCCCTCTGCTTCTTCAACAGATGCCCCATTCTCCCTGACAGGTAAATAAAGCCATAGAGCAAAGCCCTATGTTGGGACTTTGGGGCAAGTTCCTCTGTGCTCAGTTGGCATCAGCATCACCAAGGAACTGTAGTTGTCGGGCCCACCTGCACAAACTGCTGGACTTAGTCGGAGGGTGCCAGCCCCAAGGAGTGTACAAAGCTGTTTTGTTCTATCGTTCACACAGAATTGAAGAAACCTAAAGAAACCCACGAATACAATTCAAAATCAAATTAAGATCCTGTTATTAATGTCAGCTACATAGACACCCCCATGACACTTGCCACAGTATACTAGAAAACTGTACTAATATCTGTCTCCTGATCACATGAAAATACCTTGAGGGAAACAACCAAATCTTAGTCATGTATCACACATATATATCATTTTCATTTTGCAATATGTAAACATCTCCATTAAAATACTAATAGTACCCTTAGGGCTCAGTGGTTAAAAGCACGTAACTGCTCTCGGAGAGAACTCGAGTTTGGTTCCAGGAAAGCACATGATGGCTCACCACTGTCTGCAATTCTAGTTCCAGAAGATGTGATGGCTTCTTCTAATTCTATGGGTAGGAGATTACATGTGTATGCATATATGAACTCTGCATTTGTGAATATATTCATATATTATAATAACAAGATAACTAAACAAATCTCACTAGCCTTCAAAATACTAAAAATGTATTCTCAGAGAAGACATTATTAATAATATACCATTTTTTAATAGCTCAAAAAGTACCTAGTGTTAAAAACTAATTAAAGAACTGAAAGACTGGATGGTAAGAAATCATTAAAAAGACATTAGATGATGGAAAGATCATCTTTGCTTTTGAATGGGCAGAATTAATATGAAAATTAATGTAGAGCATTAATGTAATATCCGTACAAATTCTGATGTCATAGTCCACAGATCTAGAAAAGATAACCATATGGAGCTACAAAGGAACACAATTAGAAGTATCACAATACAATGCCTCAAATTATACTATAGAACTCCAACGGCAACATTGATATAGAATATTTTCGTTAACAACCAATCATGCAAGATAAAGGCATATCACTCCTCACTATATTTGAAACAGTATTCTCATTAGCAGTTGAGAGAAGCAACACATAGATTAGTAAAAATATATCTCTCAAAGAATTATTATAAAAGAGTCTCATCAGCCTGTATATGTGTTCTCCATTTTAAAGATGGAAAAGTTGAAAACATAACAGCAACAGGCAGGACCTAGACGAAGAAAAACAAAAACATAGGCAAAGAGGCTAAAAGTTTAGAAATGAAAAGCACATTTGACAGAACATTTTAGGAGAAATATTCAGGAATACCCATTATTTTATATTTTAGGAGAGTATTATCACTTGGTAGCTTGAAACCACCCTGCTTTAGCTGGGATCATAGGTGTGAGCCACCGAGCCTAGCCAAAAAGACCAAGCAAGCAAGCAAGCAAGCAAGCAAGCAAGTAAGTAAGCAACCAAAAGCAGTACAACAAAACAAGGACTGAGTCTTGCTGTAGAGCCCAGTCTGCCCTCCAACTCAAGGTCATGTCCCAGGATCTCTGGTGTAGGTGTTATAAGAGGATGTCACCTCATTTAGCAGTAATAACCTTTTGAGTGGCCATACAAAGACCCAAGTTAAGAAATAAAAATGTATAGTTAACTGATGCACAGTTGAATAACTTGATTTATTTACAAGGCTAAAAAACAAAACAATTTTTAGAGAGGAAATTTACTGAATATTATTAACCAGAGACTCAAATTCACTTAAATCAAACTTATTCAATTTATAGTATTAGGCAATGACATGGAAAAGAAATAAACATATTTGTGCGTATTTATAGTTACTTCAATTATAAATTTTAGTATTTCAAATTCATTTAAATCAAACTCATCAAATTTATACTGTCAGGAAATTCTGTAGAAGAGAAATAAACATAGTTTTAAGTATAGGTATTTCAGTCATCGATTTTAATATCTCAAAAAAACTGGAAAAAATAACATTTATTTATTTTTAAGGTGTTAATCATACTTACTTGAGTAGTTTAAGCATTTTGACATTTCAAATTACATGAAACTAAAATATCGCTAAGTAATTGTAATTTCTTCATTTATTTTTTTCATTTTCAAGTTATCAAGTATAACTACATAAAGTGTGCATTTATTTCTACTGAAAACCACAGTGACTTTGAGTGATGATAACGTACTGTCTAGCATATGCTATTGGCCTGAAATAAACTGAAAAAAGAAGATGGTGACTGGGAAACCCAGCTCCAATCTTGGGGACATTTCTCTTGCACATCACTGTTCTTTTACAGGCTTTGAACTAAAATGCTCAGACCATTTGACACCTCATGGTTCCTGGGTTTCCACAGGGAAAAAGCCAACACACACGAGCAATTATTTATTTAAGTATGTAAAGCTCTATACCCATAACCCAAATCTAAAATACAAATTGGTCTCCAAACCTTAATATTCAAAGATTTTTGAAAGCTTTTTAGAGAAATAGAATTATAAACACTAAGTTTTAACAATTCACAAGTAATTCTGGCTACCACTTAAAAACATTCAGGCAGCCCTACAATAATCTTAATTCTTCTTCAAGTTCTCAGAGTACAGGGGATTCTGGTGGGGGGATATCAAGAGATCAAGATCTCAATTAACTTTGCTTTGACTTTTGGGTAAATCTAGGTGAGTCATTTTATTCAGTTAATGGAATGAGATTATAAAATATTGATCAAGGTTGCTTTTGGCAGAAAAGATTAGGATCTAGATAGCTGTAAAATTGACTTACTTAATCCTCTTAAAATCTAAATACAGAGGCAAAAGGATAAGAATTGCAATGAGTATATAGAGTACTACATGTTCACTCTTCAAGCTCTGGTCTTGTAGGGCTGCATATGTCTTTACACTTTAGAAGAACCTTCACCTCCCATGTTAATACCATTGAGAGCCACACCCTTACCTCCTGTTTTGCAGGCTGTGCATGGCAGTCTCTCTGTCCAGAGAATATTGGCAATTAAGCAAAATTCTCATTTTGATAAACTTCTTTATGACGTGTCTAAATATTATTCTGCTTTCCTCAGCCTCTGCAGAGTGGAGCCATGGAGTGACTACATCACTGCGGCACTTACAAAGGCATGCTTTTAAAAATTAAGGCAGGTGAATATGTAGTTATTACCTGTCACTGTCTTCTCATTTCACACAATTCACAGAGCATGTTTTCTATATTTCATTCATGTTTATGGATAATGAGCTTACTAATTAATTTTAACATGCTGTAATTACATTATTTCATATTTTAAAATAATCATTAATAGGTAAATTTAATTTCTAGTTAAAGAAAAATGGTTGAGTGATACCATTTAAATACCATTTTTGTTAAGCTGCTTGAAACAAAATTGTTTAGTGGTTTAGACTATAAGGTGCATATTTTTAATACCCCGTAAAAGAACATGGATGTTACTTGAAATTCACTGCACTTCTGGAATATTCTTCTGAGATTAGACTTTGGGCTGACAGCTTATTCTTTGTCCTTACAGTGCCTTTACTCTGCTGAGCTAACTAAATCGTAGCTAATGATTTTGGCCTATAGAGCTATGGTGAGCACTTTGCATGTGTTCTTTATGACATACCCTGCCAGTTTCTTTACTGGATTTGCTCCTCTTATTTTGCTGCATGGATGTGCACCAATGCAGACACTATCTTGAAACCAAATGACAAGTGGTGTTAACATTATGACATCTAATTTATGATAGTGTTTAGATTATTATTTCTTAGATTCTGTTTTGTAACAATTTTATAACAAGTACGCATTATACACATTTATGTTTTTAAAATAACAACTTAAATAGTTATTTTTATTTCAACCATCCCAGACTTTGTTGCTTTTGTTTGCTACACCTCCTAACTTGGTGTTTCAGGAGCTTCCCAAATGCCTTAATTCTGCTAATTAATAATCTATTAGTCCTTACCAGAAGTAATATTAATGGCTGAGTTTTTTAAACAGTAGTTTCCTGAAGTTTTAATCCAGATGCTACCCTGAAGCTGGGGGACAAGGAATCTGACTAGGTGACTTCTAGCAGGTGACAGCAGGCAGTGATGGCAAAGGTCTTTTTCTCATTCCAGACCTTTCTACCTCCATTCTCCCTGCCCTGGAGACCCACTGGCTGCTCAGGTCCTGCACATCTCCCCGAACAGCTGTGTACTATGGAATTACTGACCATAAAGTATATAATATGTTTTTTATTATTTTCTATTGGTTTACTGCTGGCAAAGAACCAAGAGGTTATACAGGAACAAGCACAGCCAAGACTGTGGCTGCCATCAGGAGGTTCAAACCTTTCCTGACACACAGGAGGGATGAAATCAATCTCTGGGTCAGAAGCCTACAGACAGGCTTTAGCAGTGTGCCTAGATGAGGTGCCCTCTATATTCTCCAAAGCCTGATTGGCTTCTTCTCTTTCCAGAATGTTTTTTCCCCAATAAAACATAAACTGTGTCCTGTGTCTTATGCCTTTCTTCACTTTTCAATTCTTGTTGGATGACAAAACCAGAAAAATATAAAATATATGTACACACACTCAGATTCTCTATCTTCTCTCTGTCTCATACATATACACTCACTCATATACACACATGCAGAAATACACACACACACACACACACATACACACACACGGGGGGGGGAGAGAAAGGGAGAGAGAAAGAGAGAGAGAAATGGGCATGTGTACACATGGTTCACTTGCAGAAAAGAGATCTCATTTGTTTTTTAAAAGTATTTCATAATTTCTGTAAAGTCACTGTAATTCCACAGTAAAACTTCCCCCATGAGCGTGAGAGTAGGTTTTTATAATTTCATTTTGGTTTTTACTTACTTTAGTGACTAATCACAACCCTTCTTCAATCAAGAACTCAAAAGAATTCCATTTTCATCTTAGACATATAAAAATAAAACTTGGAAATCACCACTCCCATTCTTAAAAGCCTGAACAAACAGAAAAACCAGAGATTGTGTGTGTGTGTGTGTGTGTGTGTGTGTGTGTGTGTGTTAGAGACCCCAAAACCTGGGAAAACCACTTATTCAAAATATAAAAAGACACACATTTGAAAAGTAGAATATTTGAGTGAGCAGGCACTAGGTAACATGCTGGTCCAACACCTGCCTTTTGCTTTGGTTTTGTTTTTTATTTTGTGCAAATTGCTAAAGCTGAATACAGAAAATAAGGAAGCTCCCGATCTCACTGACTTCCCTCTAGGAATGAAGATCTAAGAAAATGCCCCAAGTAGCCATGGGAGGCAGATTGAAGGCTTTTTCTAAATTTATTAGATCCTTCTCCCAAATCGAGGGAAAAGTTTTGCCAGTGGGAAATGTTGAACACTCATTCCAGCTTCAGGGAAACAATACCTGCCCCATGGCTTTCCTGTATCATCTACTGGAGAAACAAAACCGAGTCTAGAAAAGCACAGTGGTCAGGGTACGCAGAGCTTAAGAAAGTACATTGTGAGGTCTGTAGTCAAAGAAGGAAATAAGGTCTTTTGAGTCCTCTGTACAAGAAACAGAAACACAAAGGTATCACAGAGACATAGGTCCACAAAAGATTTAACCAGATTAAAGGGCGACCCTTCCCTTTTCCAGCATATTGCTCTGGATACATCTCCAGCATCATAGTGGAAGACAACCAAAACAGATACAAAATTCAGTCTCTGTGGAGTACTTTGGGAAGCCCATAGTCAAAGATAGGAATAAAAGCAAGCATGGACAGAGGAGGGGCTAAAGAACCCACTATTAAACTACTTCCTACTAGAAAGATTGTCTTCTGTTATATACCCAGTGATGATCCAACCAGGCATAATGACACAGTAAAACCAATTATGGTGAGTGAATGAATTGTTTGTAGTATTAAGGTGACATACTAGTTTATTATTAATTATTTATTCATCTATAAGTATTCACAAATTACTGTTGTAAAATAAGGAACAAGAATAGGATGCAGAAATTAAGAGAAACAGATTTGCAAAAAGGTTAAACAAATATAAACACACACACACACACATACACACACACACACACACATATATATATTATAGAAAATGGTTACTTCTAACCATGGTTACACAGTGTCTCTGGTTAAACTAAATGTGTCATAAATAACCACAAAAGTCATGATTCTGGGAGAGAGACAGGTAGAGATAAGGGCTGGGGCTGCTGGAGATAGGAGGGAAGTGAGAGAGAGTGGGGGAAGAAAGTAAATAAAATATATAATAAACATATAGAAATCAAATAAATTAGTTAATAAAAAGAAAATCAAAACAGCTTCTATGCCCACAAAAATAGGTATAACCAATAAATCACAAAAAATGTATTTATTAAAAATTACAGAAGACAGAAAATGAGAGAGGGGTAAAAGAAAACAAAGAGGAAATGGCAACACACTATATTATTTAAGGCAACTGTAGCAATCACTTTAATTAGGAGTAGTCTAGCATTGAAAGACAGCTATCTGGGAAGGTGTTAACATGACAGGACAAAACAACCAAACCAAACAAAACAAACAAGCCTTCAAGACCCAACTGCATCTTTAAAAGCAATTATGTTACAAGTCAACAATAGAAAATATCCACCATGCTAACTCTAATCATAGGATCGCTGCAGCTAACTCAATTAGTTTAAGACAAAGTAGGCTTTAGAGAAAGAACAAAGAGCATCACAGTAAAGGAGGCAATTCTACAAGAAGACAGTGCAGTCCTAACAGACATGTATACACAAAGCAAACTGATGGAACTGAATGTAAATATAAATTCAGTATCGTGTTAGCGATGTGAATTGTGCTGTGTGCAACAAGCCATAGGAGAGAGCGGAGCAGGTCCACACCACAGAGGTAAGAATGCTCTGATAACGAAGACAAAAGATTTTGCATTAATAGCCATAAACCTGTGTTACATGGAATTATATGTTACAGGCCTGCTGTAAGCGGTAGACATTGGATTGTATAATGATATGGGAGGTCTTCCCTGCACCCTTGCATGTGGAACATAGAAAGCAGTTTGTTCAGTACTGTTTTCTTTAATCTGGTGAGATTTATGATAACTTCTCACTAAGTAGCTACTGAATGACTGGATTTCAATTTTACTACACAGTGATTTTAATCAGCGTTAACCATACCAAAGAACCACTATGGACATTATGAGATACACAACTTAATTGGACATATCTATTAATATATAAAACTGTGATTTATGGTCCACCTCCACTACCAAACCACCGCCTGGTTTAATGACCCAGTAAAAACAATTATGGTGAGTTCATGGATGGCTCATAGGGTTAAGGTGACATAGTACTTTATTATTAATTAGTTCTTTATTTACCTAAGTTATTCATAAATGAATACTATAAACTAACAAACATGAACAGGATGCAGAAATTAAGTGAAGTAAGCTTGCAAAAAGGTGAAAAATAAATATATGTATATTATAGAAGTGCATTTCTTAATGAATTTTAAGATGGCAGGATTTTGGTAATTTGAATTGCATAATAGGGCTTAAATAATGTATATACCCAAAATGAGCAGAAATTCAAGGAATATATTATTAGACAAATTATTCAATCTAAAAATGAAAAACCTATAAGATTTTCTTTAATTTTTCATATGCATGATTTGAATAACAACTTATTTGCTGTCATTGCTTTAAATTAGCCAGTTTAACAATCATCTTCAATATATTTCTTCCAGGCTGAGGTAAAGAAAAATTTGAAATTTTAATTACTTCCATAATCCTCTAAAGATTAATAATCCTCAAAGCCTCAAACCTTTATGACAAATTATTTTGCACTGAGGACCACTGGCTCATATATACTTGGAACATTGCTCAGGCAGCAGATGATTGTCAATTTTTATTCAGTGTTCACCCTCCATATATGTCCAGAAGCACAACCCTGATGTCCTAAAATAGGATCTTTGGGAGCAGTCAGGACTGGCTAATGAACCTGACATTCTTCTCCCGCCAGGCAGTCTCTTTCAAAGCTTCTTACAAATTATCATTCTTATATTTATTACAAGTCAATCTCACTCAACTATTTGAGGAAACCGATTGGCAAACGCAAAGCACCTCTTCCTAGGGTCATAAACACTCAATGTTCCTTCCATGCATCAGACATGGCAAGGGGAGGCATCGGAGTACTCACCTGGCAAGCGTTATAAAGTAGCTGGTGTTCCAATTTCTTAATACCCAGAATCTGCTGGAACATTTCATAGAGCTGCTCCTTACTCAGAATAAGCTCAGACACAGCACTCAGGGTCATCCTGTTGGGCTGTTTGCACAAATCTTCTTCTCCCCGGTAAATGGCGTCATATTTGGCTATCCACGAGCTCAGCACTGTCTCTTTGCTCAGGCCATCTATTTCTGGCAAGCTGCGTACACGTTTTTCTATGTTCTTCTTAAACACCTCTCTGAAATCATTAGCAGAGCATCCTCCACTCTGAACCATTCTGGCCACTCGGTCACTCTTTAGAAAAACCTGGAAAACAAAATCCAACAACTGTAATTAGGCACGGCCATTAACACCTATGCGTTGAGGGCACATAGCCAGGATACCAAGTGTTCCACCATGGCTCACAACGTTGTATTATACAACTATAATATAGTACATGATAACTTATGAGAGGAGACCCAAATCTCTAAATGATTGAAAGGCTGAGAGAGGCAGTAAGCAGTTCTGAGGAACTCCGGAGATAACCTACTTATTTCCAACCTGAAGGTCAAGGATTCAGATGCAAAAGGCTTCTTTAAATGGAGGCCCAGTGGGGTTTGGCTCCATCCTCTGCAGCAGGAGAACACAGTGCTAAGATAATCATCTAGGAAGTAAGAGTCATTCAGTAGACATAAAACCTTCTGCCACTTAGAACCTCCCTGTTCCAGAAACTAGAAGAAATAAACTGTTGTTTGTAACTCCTTGTTCCTCTCTCATCAGCCACCAACCTCTCTCATCTCACTCAAATGGTTAAGAAAGTAGCTGGGAATACATAGCCAACTTCTGTATGTTTATTTGGGAATTAGGCCAACAGTTTTGTAGAACTGCACTTGACATAAATAAACATCCTGTGTAACTGTTAACCCAAAGTTCTCCATGATGCAAAGGTCAGGCTTTTTGTCCCTTTCTCTGATCTCATTAGCTCCCCATCTTCTTAACACATAGCTACAAGAAATGAATGCAAGGAGGGGAGACCACCTGGGAGATATATATAAGCATATTGCCGACATGTGAATCCAACCATTTTCCTGTTTTCTTCTTTATATGCTTTCACAACCTTCTTCCAGAAGACTCTGAAAAACTAATGCAGATATCATGTACTGAATGCTGCTGTTATGCTTCTAGGATGAAAATGTCAATTAAAAGTTACTAATTTGTATGTGTGTGTCTGTTTGTGCTTGCGTGTGTGTGTGTGTGTGTGTATTTGTGTTCATGAGCATATGCATGTATGCATGTGGGGTTGTGAGCACCAATGCATATCTGGAGAAGAGAACACAATATGAGGAATCTTTTTTTTTTAACTTAGTTTTCTTTTTACTTATTCACTTTATATTCCTCTCACTGTTGCCCTCCCTGTCACCCCTTCCCACAATCCTTCACTCATCCACCGATTCCTTCACCTCTGAGTGTATGGGGAATCCTCAGCTACCCATCCACCCTGATACTTCAAGTCTCTGCAAGGCTGGGCATTTCCTCTCCTACTGAGGCCAGGCAATGGAGCCCATCTAGAAGAACAACATATCTCATGTACAGGCAACAGTTTTTGGGATAGTCTCCATTCTAGTTGTTTGAGATCCACATGAAGACCAAGCTGCACATCTGCTACATATTTGTACAGAGAGGCCTAGGTCCAGACTGTGTATCCGAATCCATGGGCAAGCATCAATCCCTGATACTTTATATCCCTATTATATCTGCAGACAGGAGCACATTGTCCTCTGAGAGGTTCCATTCAGCAGCTGACTCAGACAGATACAGACACCTACAGCCAAACAGTGGATGGAGCTTGGAGACTCTTGTAGAAAAATAGAAGGAAGGATTATAATCCCTGAAGGAGATAGGAACTCCACAGGAAGACCAACAGAGGCAACTCACGTGGCCCCTTGATCTGACCTGAAGGATCTTTATTGCTTTCCACCTAGTCCCCTGATGCCAGCTCTCTCACTGTACTGGCGTTTGTGTTCAGAGTTATGCTGGAAACCAGCCAGCTCCAATTTTTCTCCGAGGCCTGGTCTCTCCATGAACCTATGGCTTTCACTTTTAGTTAGGCTGGAAGCTCACAAGTTCTACTGATCATGTCTCTATTGCACCCAAGTCCTGAGACTACAGTTGTGCAGGGAACACCTGACTTGTTACATGGACATAGGGTCTTTACCATTGTGCTGTAAGCCTTCTTGACTGTTGAGCCATATCTCCAGCTCCCCCAAAGGGCTGGTTTGTTCCTAAAAACTAAATCACAATGATGAAGTTCTCTTACAGTTAGGACTGTACAATTAGGACTGTATCATGTGACTACCCCACCAAATCTGTCTATATGTAAACCAGTTACAAACATGTTCTACACATGTCAGGTAACTCACTTGTCCTCCTGCCTTACTGTCCGGCATGAGTGGCCACACAACCTCCAAATTTTCCCAAATGCTTTCAGTTTTTCCTCTTTTGAGTCATTCACAAAAGCTGTTCTTGGTTCTTATCTCAGTCAATGACACATAGATGTTTGGATCCCTTGACTCATATACTAAAGTATTAGTAACTTCTACCTATAGCAACCACATATATAATATCTCCATAAAATATGTGCTATCTCTCTCTATAGCTCTAGATCACTTGTGATTAGAAAGTCTCTATTACCTTGTTTTTTATGTCTCCAAGCCCAAAGCGAAATATATCTAGAGAGATAAGCGAACAATCATGGCTTGTATTACTAATTCTAAGACATGGGAAGCTGAGGTAGGAGAATCACCAGTTCAATGCCAGCTATATAGTTTGTTTAAGGATAACCTTGATTATAAAGTAAAATCCTTATTTTTAAAAATGAGTAAAACTAATGGTCCCTCTCATAATTCTAAGTCAGGAAGAAGGAAACTGAGACATTTAATAATATATTTTGTCTGGAAATGACATTTCTTGAGCATTCATGGGGATGTCTAGATTTCTTTTTCTTAGCAGCAGCTTTGCTCACGAGGTACTGACAGTTTGTATAAAGAAATTTTGTATTTATACCTTACACATAAAATCACATGATTATATTATGATGTCTATCAATTGTTGTAGATTTGGTCTAATGCTGCATGAATTGTGTTAATTTGGTCATCAAAATCCACGCTAAGACACTGAGGGACCCTGTCTCCAGTTGGTTTTGATTGGTAAAGAAAGTTGCCTGCAGCCGACAGTTGGGCAGGGAGACAGAGACAGGACTTTAGGATTGCTGGGTAAGCGACTGAGGAAGGAGCAGGAACAGAGGGTGTCTTCATGCCAGGAAAGGAGTAGAGGCCAGGCCTGAGAGGTGCTGGACACAGAACATAGCTGTAGGTGCTAGAGAATTCAGCTCCGGAGGGCTGTAGGTCTGTGTCCAGGGCAGACAAGATAGAATATAGGTTTTAGCAAGTAATACCTCAGGAATTTCAAAGGGAAATGAATGTGTTATGTTAACCACGTGGAATTTCGGAAGTGGCCCAGCCATTGACCTGTTTAAGGCATATTAAAATATACAGTCTCAGTCTCTCTGTCTCTCTCTCTCTCTCTGTCTCTCTCTCTCTCTCTCTCTCTCTCTCTCTCTCTCTCTCTCTCTCTGTGTGTGTGTGTGTGTGTGTGTGTGTGTGTGTGTGTGTCTTTTATCTGCAAACCCAGAACATTAGGATGGGTAGCAAGGAGTGTCACTGCTGCCGCTGGGACTTTGAGTAGAATTATTTGGGTTCAATAACAATCAATTACATATAATTATATTTTAATTAAACATACTTAACTGTGTACATATGTATACATAATTTCTGTTATAACTCTTTCTACAGTTGCTATAGGTGCTGAGGAATCAAAGCAGTCCATCTGGGCAGCACTGGTTCATACCAGTTAAAGCAGTGCAGTGACAACAGAGTGAGCCAGAGGTGGCACACTGGTAGAAGGAGGGCTTGTTATTCATTATAGTCCTGATGACACTAAGGACAGCTGTTTTTTTTTTTTTTTTTCAGATACACCAAGGCTTCCTTTTCAGAGCACCATCCACACTGGCAGATTTCCAGTAAGTCCTGGACGCTAGCATCTCCCTGTGGACCTCACCCCAGAACTCAGAGGAAACAGATACCCTATGTCTACCACTGTGGCAATGCAGTAACTTTATTGTTATACCATGACACATATGTTTAGTGAGGTCTAGTCTGAGGTCTGGGGTTGGTAGAAGGGGATTCTCTTTGGGATTTCTTTCTTCCTCAGATGTTCTACTTCCTAATTCTAGTATTTCGTATATTGTTTTTCACTGTTCATAACAGTCTTCTCCTCTTGCTATTTATTATGGTGCTCCTATTCAGTTATATGTAGTATGTTTTTCAGCTGATACAAGCAAATAACTACTGGTGCTACACGTAACGTTGCTTCTCTAGAGAATACCTGAAGTTGACTCTTTTAGAAATGGTACAATGTGCATAAACCCTGACCAGAAAAATATATACTTATAGTCTGACTACAGGAAAACTACTGATTTCTAATACTCTATATAAACAGTTTTTTTTTCTCACTGCCTTGTATATAGCCAAGAGTTATCATTCCCTTAAGTGATTCTAGTTTTGAAACAAGGGCACAAATGAACATTTTTGCTGAGTGCTTTTCTCCTATAAAATCGTAACAGAGGCTGCACTAACTCACTCTAACTATGGAACTGACATTTGCTAAATGGTAACAAAATGCTAGGATTCTGCCAAGTGTTCATGGCACACAGATAAATCCATCAAAGACTAAACCCTGACAAGCTCCTGCTCCCTGAGAGGGAAAGACCAACAACAGAAGGAAAAAGAGCAAGGACAATAACAGGCACTCATACAAAAGGAGGGCAAACCAAGGAAATGGAGTTAACAACCCTGGTGGGAAGTGAGAGCTACATAGGGAGAGCCCAGCACAGGGACAAGGGACCTGTGTCTTTAATAGCCTGTGAGTTATATAAAAATAAAAGGGAGAATAAAGCACAGTCTAAGGAAACAAATAAATGGAAACAAAAAGAATGGAAGAAACATTAAGCTCTTCAAAGAGCAGTTCAAAAACTTTCCTACTATATACAGAGATTACATATAAGAGTGACTGTAGCAATACTGTTTTTTTTTTAAATCAGGAAGACCACTAGATATCAGATGAGAGAATGGCATGTATACAGAAGAGAAGTCCAGGTTTTAATTGATGACATAATGACTAACTCTGCTTACCAACTTCATTAGGTATGAAATCAACTAAGACCCATGCTTCTTGGTAGGTCTGGAGAATGTTTCCTGGAAACATGAAAATGGAGAGAAACACCCTGCTGAGTGGGAAGCACTTCTCCCAAAGGGCATTCTATATATAAAGAGGGCAGAGGGAATCCCACCTTCACCCCTACTCCCACCCCACCCCTGTGCTGATTTTGCCTATAGGACTTCCCTCCTTGCTGGTGAATACATCTGTTCAGTTGCTGCTGTGCTTGCTGATAAACTTAGCAGGCATTACATCCTACCTTCTTCAGCCTTCCAACAATGACTAGATTATCAGCTCCCTAGCAATATTCTAGGCTTTCAGTGTTCAGTGAGAACTGTTGGGTCTAACCTCATAGTGGGTAGCTACGGGGTTCTCAACGCCTCCACTGCATGGCCTGATTGCCCATTCCATGAAGCCAAACTAAGAAACCCTCACTGAAATACAGATCCATTTTATCAGTTCTGTTCCTCTACAGAATCCTAACTCAGGGCCCAGTTGTGGCTAGATGACCTAATGTTAACACATTAAGACATGTTGCAAACTGAGATGCTATTGGCAAGGGTAGACGGCGACATACTGGGGCTACGATAGATAGAGGCCAGTGATCAGATGGAGGCTACAGAGCTGGAAGAGAAGCAGGAAGAAGACAGAAGAACAGAACACCTTTGAGTTACAACATATGGAAACTAAGATGGGAAAGTAAGATTTTCATTCTCTTTGTAACTATGATAATAAAGGTGGAAGAATGTATGTACCTATATATGTTTGGTTTTGTTGCCTTTTTGTTTGTTTTTTTTTTTTTTGACAAACTGGTGTGTGCTAAGGATAACTAATTTAGTTTGGATAATGGTCAGGAAAAAGTATGATAAAGTATGATAAAAAGGACACAGAGAAGGACAAAAGCTTTTAAAACCCTATATTTAAATGACTATAAATTAAATAAACATGCTCACCAGCACACAAATGTATCCAGAAGTGAGGACAATAGGGGATATTCTCTCTCTCTCTTCTCTCTCTTTTCTCTTCTCTCTCTCTCTCTCTCTCTCTCTCTCTCTCTCTCTCTCTCTTCCTCCCTCTCTCTCTCAGACACACACACACATACACACACACACACACACACCACCACCAGCAGCAGCAGCAGCAGCTGCAACAGCTCAGGCAGGACCTACATCTAAGAACGGCAGCAAGAACAAACCAGTGGCCTCTAGAAGAAACAGATCAAATCAAAACAGATCTGTTTGCTGTTTTCTTCTTCTCAGTCATCTTGTGCAGAGACCATTTAGCAGAGTAAAGATGAAGAGCCAGCTGCAGGAGGGAGCAAGGGGACAAGGCACAATAAAGTTTACATAGGAACCCTAAATTGTCCTTTTAGAAGATGGAAATGGAAAAGGAAGTAGAAGGGAAGCAGCAGAGGCGAGGCTGGGAAATCGTTCCTCAGCAGTAGGAAAGGCAAGTCAGTAGCACAGAGGACTCAGCAGAACAGTCAGCGTTCATCTCCTCTCAGGGGTGATAAGGTTGTAAGGACCATGACTTTCTTGTTCTTGGTCCTTTCAACATGTGCCCTGTGGGGACAAAGTTGTTGTGAAACAAGGACCCGAGGTCCTCAGTCTAACAGCCCTAATGAACAGAAGTCTGATCAGAACCATGCCAGAGAACTGGGAAGTTAGTTCTTCAGTCCCTATTGATCCTTGAGGTGCCTGCAATAATAGCAGGCAACTTCATCACCTCCTCTTAAGAAACCTTAAGCACAACCACTGCCCAGCTAGGCTGCCTCCTAGATTCTTACCTAAGAAAAGATGAGGTAGTTATTTATGGTTTCTATGTTTTTTTAATATTTTTGAAATAACTTGCTATAAGAGAAGAGATACATACATCCTCTTAATTCACTTGAGTCTTAGTAACATCATCTCTTGAGGAAGCTGTACCCTCCCACTACCTCGCATTCTTCAGTCTTTACCTTCTTACCCTGCTTTTTCCTTTTGCACAAAACAGTATTTGGCATCTATGGATTATACCTCTCCCCAGATTAAAAAGTAGATACCAATAGGGTTTATTCCAGTTTGTTGGCTGATGAACGTAAACTCTAAAAGAGACTGTCATTTATTAGAAGTAAAAAATAGTTTATTAAAGAAGTAGTAACTACCCAAAGATGACTGACTGCCCAGTGATAAAGATGATCAGATACAAATCTAGCTACAGGTGTATGCTATGGATGGCTGCAGGAGAGACATCGAGAGACATAAATATTTGGTAACTGGAAGCAGAACAAATCTGTGCTCAAATGGCATGGGCTCCAGAATACAGGACTTTTGCACAGAACAGTACACTGTGCTTCATATACAGAAGGAAAGGTCTCCTACCCTGAGGGTATACTTATTTCACAACATACTGTCTTGCTCACCACATTTTAGGGCACTCTACTTTGTTTGCAGCAATGAGTGACCTACCAACCTCCATCTGCATTTAATGTAAGCTACAGATTGAGACCTCTGATACTACTGAGTCCTCTTCTTAAAGTCCTAACAGTGCTTGCAATTCACAAGTCTCAAGTGCAAGGTTACAGCATCTTCCCACACTCACGTTACCTCCAGAGTCAGGTACTGACTTCAGTCCTTGAGACTTGGAAAACATTCCCAACAATTCGACGGTTTAAGAATAAAATCACCATGGTCTCCATGGCCTTACACCTCCCATTCCCAATTCTCTATCTCAGTTAGAACCTGATCTGCCTGGATATGCCTCAGTGCTCTTGTCTTCCGAGTCATGTAGGAATTTTACATGTTCTATTTTATCATCATCTATTTGCCTTCGGATCACAGCGATTCCTTTCCAGTCACCCTAGCTTGACTAGATCTCAGTATAAAACATTTTTTCCTTTAAAGCACATTTCATCTTGCAACTATAATATTTAATTAGCAAGTGGGTTCATACACTTTAATCAATAAATCCCACAAAGTCAGAAACTGTCATCTAGGTCAAACCTGCAGCAAGCACTTATAGAATAGCTGGTGCGTGCGCAAGTAAGCAAACTGTGAGCAGGTTGTTTGGCAGAGAAAATGACTGGTGGTCTAATTCCTCTATGCATTCTGTGGCATGCTTTAAATACACATCATGTCAGTCAGGAAGGCTGGTTGAATTTTCCATGCTTGGATACACTGGGAAGCCATATTGCAGAAAGAATCATGGGAAGAGATGTGAGCAAAGCCAAGTACTGAGACTAGGAGCCACATCTGGGGGTGCAGAGCTGGATAAGAGGTGAACGAAAGGTCCAGGGTATAATGCAATGCCAGGGAACCCAGAAAAACCCTGGAAAAGAAGGAACAAAGGAGACAATGAAAGAATATGAAGTAAAGCAGACTTCAAAGTTGTGAACTTCAGTCACTTTCATAATTCATCCATTAAGTAGTAGAAGACAAGAAACTTGTACATTTGAGTGGGAGACAGGAAAACATCCCAGAGGGAATGGACACCATGAATCTTGTCCAAAGGCAAAAGAGAGATTCATTTTTGTTAGTCGGGTAATTGTATTCTCTAGTTATTCCTATTATCTGTGATGTTCTTAAAGAATGAACTATACATAGTTCCCTACGTGACCAATATGATACTGTGTGACACTGATAGGTTGTCTCATGAACTGTCATATATCTTAATCACATGTCCTTTCACAACAAGAGTTACCATAGGCAGGCAAATATCAGCGGCATGAGAACTAAGCATATGTATCCACTGATGAACAGGTACTATCTCTCTAGAGATCTTGGATCTTGGACACAGTTTCATTTCACTGGCACAATTACTCTGTGTTTTGTGGCTTATAATTTTCTTTCTCAGATTAAGGGGTTTAAGCTGAGAAGTGGCTAGACTAATGACATAGTGCCTCTGGGGAAAAAAAGAGCAGAAAACTTAAGTCTTTGATCTCAATGATAATGCTAGTTTATTTATTTCTCTTACACCCACCCATTGTGCACCCTAGGACCATCTGCTGGGCACTGCCCAACACCTGTGGTGTTACCAAACAGTTATCTTGTGAAAATTCCACACAAACCAATTCAGCAGGGCATTATCAACCTGACATTGGAGAGCGTCTAACATATCCTGGGTGTTAACTTTTCTCTACATTTTAGTGAAATTTAATTGTACCTGGCCTTCTTTTGGAGTATGCTGAAATACCACTCTTCTCATTCATCTGCCGGGCTCATATTCCAAAGAGATAATCGAAATCTTAATGAAGTCACGGGGAGCTAATACCAAAATTGAATGTGATGACTATAAAGAAGCAGCATCTTTAGTCTGCTCAGCTGTCCAAATAAGATTTCAAATATATTTTTTCTATAGAAGCACTTAATATGCACAGCGCTGCTGATCTGAACTGCACATTGCTTCTTTTATTCAAAAGAATTTCATAACGACTAGAAAAACATTTTCTTCTTGCCAAATCATTGTGGCTATCTATGAGATGGTTCCTGGGAAGGCTGCCAGCATGTCTTCAGGCAGGGAGATACTGAGAATGTACAAGAGACCCACTTAGGAGAGGTGCTTCTTCTCCAGGATAAAGCCAAATAAAATACTGTCTCGTGAGTTTCATAATTTGTAATGCCCTTGAAGAATCAATTTTAGAATGGTTTTTTTCTTAAACTGTTTTTCAGATGTTATCAACCTGTGAATTCCGTAACAATGGTAAGTTGAGTATCATTGAAAAAAATCAAACAATTCTTATTTTTGCGGAATATAAATTATATTTACATTGAGTTACTCTGAATAATCAAAGCCAGCCAGTGGATTCTCTGATAGCACTCCATGTCTTCACTTCCTCCATTCACCAAATCTCCCAGTTCTCACTTCTATTGTTCTGAAGAACAAATTTTCTAGTCTAAGGAAACATTTGTTTGGTTTTCAATATTCTCTATATGTTCCTTTCCCAACAATATGTATGAAAGCAAATTATATTCTGATTAGGTCATCACTAGTGATACAATGACATGCTTTTTCTTATCCTTTATGTAGTGGGAAAATACAGGTTCATAAACTGATCTTGATTGAACATTGAGATAGTCATTCCAAATGTCTGCAATCAGATCTCGATACTAGCTTAAAAAGAAGACAGAGGTGGTGTCTCTCATGCAGTGAGAATATATTTCATAAAACTAAATCCATTTACTATGCTGGCAGAGGAAAACAAATGACTTTTTGCTATATAAAGCTACTAGTAATGAATGCTTGCTATACTAGCATTCCTAATGGGGGACTGAGAGATATCTATGGTTATGTGATACATGTATACATGTGTATGTATGTGTGTATATATATATATATATATGAAAGATGAGGGGATTAATATCAGCAGAGGATTTCTACTCATCTGTGAATCCTAAAGACTGGAAACCACTAACAGCCAACCCCATTCCTTATCAAATATCTCTTAAAACTGACTACAAATTATCTCCTTTACTAAAAAAGCTAATGCAGATAAGAGATGACACATTTAGACCTTTATCAGGAACTTAGAAAAGAGTTCACTTCAAAGGATCCTTCCCTAGAGCTAACCTAAATCTCATACGTCAAATCCAAAGCTCTTAGAATGAACCTAAATCCCAAAACTACCAAAAGCTTATCAAATTTGTTATAGGGACAGAGATGAGTCTCCATCCATTTGAACAAAGATGTTACCCGAAAAACATAAAGCTTTAAAAAATAAATTGGACACTCTCATCACTTGTAGAGCTTCCTATTGGTGGCAGCTGGCAGTAAGTCCTTTAGTTTGCCTTTTCAGGAATTTTGTAACTTACTGATCAGCACAGATTCTCCTCATCCAATGACAAACTTTTCTTGGCCGTCTCACTACTAAGACTACTAAGACTTCAGTAAGACCTAAGGAAGGCTACATGCAGGAACTTGTTATAAACAGAAACACAAAAAAGTAGGTCATTGGAGACTATCTGGATTTGCCATCTATGTGACAATATACAAGAATGGGACCTTAAAAGGAGGAAAAGTCACCTGTTCCCAGTGGAAGAGGAGCAATAGCTTGCTGTGCCAATGTTGACATAGAAGCTGGAGAAGATATTATATAAGCCAAAGCATTATATTTTCCCCAATATTAGCAGGACACCAGAGAGCATGTTACCACCCTCTCAGATCCTAGGTTTATAAAGCATGAACCATGATGATGGCGAGTTATTTACACTTCATAACCCAAGGATCTGAAGCTAAGGAATAAAATTCCAAAATTCAAAATGAAAAAAAAAAGTTTGGCAAAGTAAAACAATCTTAAAAGCAGACAGTGTGTAAGTTCAAGAGAAATGAACCGCATGCTTGTTGTTGAACGTTTTTTCCAATTTATGAATTGTACTTAGCTATTTTTCCACCAGATGGCAACTCTGTGTGGAAAACAGTATCATTGTTTTTTAATCCTAGAGTCTGATCCTCATTACTATGAGAGACCTGAAAGTCATAAATTCAATCACCTTTATAAAAATTCCCTTACCACCCTTTTCCACCAACATAGTGATGGCTAACATTTAAAAAGTGCTTTACAGAAAGCCACTTTGCAGTTGAATGATCAGTGGTTAGGACTAACTTCTCAGAAGCTCTCCCTACAGCTGACATTTTCTCAACTAGTTCTAGTCTCTAGAATAACAAAGAAGCTGTAAATTGGCCCAAGGCACCCTTCACATGTTTAATGGCAACTAACACTCACCTCTGCCTTCCAGGTTAAATATGCCTCAGGTATTCCAAGGGGACAAAAGCATCTCCTCACCCTCCTGGCTCTTTACAACACACAGTTGGTTTTGTGTGCATGGGATCAGTTGGTTCTTTCAGGTCTGTTTGTAGTGTTAGCTTTCTGTTGCTGTGAAAAACCCCATGACCAAAAACAATTTAGGAAGGAATGGGTTTATTTAGCTTAGTTTTCATATCACTGTCTTTCACTGAAGGAAGTTATAGCAGGGACTCAAAAAGCAGCAGACACAGGAATCATGATGAATACTGCTTGTGGTTTGTTCTCATGGTTCATGCTCAGCCAAGTATTAACCAGGCCAAACCTGCTTAGCTACTGAGATCAGATGAGATCAAGTGTGTTCAGGGTACTATGGGCGTAGACTCAACCACTAGCATTCTTAACAGATTCCAGGACCACCAGCCTAGAAGTGGTGCCGCCCACCATGAACTAGGTAAGTCTGCCCACCCCTATTTAAAAAATCAAGGAAATAGGCTGGAGAGATGTCTTAACAGTTAAGAGCACTGGCTGATCTTCCACAGGACCCAGGTTGGATTCCTGACACCTTACAACCTTCAGTAACTCAAGTCCCAAATGATCTGATTGCCTCTTCTGGACACCTTGGGCACCACACACACACATCTGGTACACAGACATACATGTAGACACAACAGTCATAAACATAATTTTAAAAGTTCAAGAAAAAGCATTACAGATACACCTACAGGCAATTTGATAAAGACAATCCCCTAATTAAGATTCCCTCCGGAGAACCTTTGTCTGTGTCTTAGTGAAAACTGAAGCCGACAAGACCTGTTCAACTATTTGTCAGTAACAACTCTTCATGAAACCACAACTCTGTCTTTGGTTTCCTGTGGTATTTTTTCCTTCAGAAGAGCTTATAATTATCTAACATAACACATTATTTTCCTTCCCACTAGGTAGTGAGCCCCGTGAGGGCAATGACTGCTGGATTCGTAGCATAACATTTGTCAAGCAATCAGTATTCACTGAATGAATTAAAGAACCACTGAGGATGCAGGAAAATCTCACAGTCAAGAAGGAAACTAGTGATGAACTTTCCTGTTAGAGAAACAGTGCTGTCGTTCATACAGAAGACAGCATGCACGACATTCAGCTGGCTACACACCCTCCAATAGCTCATTTTGCACTTATTTGGGCTCAGCACCATCCAGTGGGTAGGAAGTCAGCAGCAGGGGGAAGTCTGCATGATTCCCTTTGGAATGGCATCTTTGACCCATTGTTTTAGCATTCAGATATCTGTATGAGAAACAGAGCATCCTGTTGCTGTCACGTTCAGGAGATAACTGGAAGGTCATGATTTCATAAGTCTCAGTCTAGAGTCTCTTGGTCATGTTGCTCTGAGCCAGTAGCAAGGCAGAACAGCATGATGGGAAGTAACATAGGGAGAGCTGCTCTCCCCATGACTGCCAGAAACCAAAATGAGAGAAGGGGCTGAGACCCAATCTCCCTCCATGGGCATACCCACCTGACCAAACTGTCCTCCACTTCCTGAAAGTGACAGGACCCTCCAGCAGTACCATCAACTGAGAACAATGCCTTGTACACAGTGAGCATTAAGGGGCATTTATGATCCAAACCATAACATGTTAAGGCCACAGTACATAGGAACTGGAATCTATCCTCTTCCCCTGTGTGTGCAATGCTCCATTTTTTTTTCAGTTATTTTCTGTCATTCTGATTTGGAAATTTCAATCTGCTTAATACCCATTAATTTTCCTCAGCAGATGTGACGGTGGTGGCAAATGCGAGCTGGAAGAAGCATTTATATGCACAAATCAGACCAACTGCTCACTTGAAATGCACTTAAACTTATCTCAAAACCCTAACGTCCTCACAGCAACTGTTTTAATATTCATAATTACTCTCACTTAATGTTAGTTCTGATTACAAGTGTGTGATGCATTTAGCTAAAAGGAACAGACCCTCTGGTTAGATAAGATTCTTAAAAGCTCAAATGTGCATCCAAGGCAGTGGAGGACTCACTGAAAACATCCAATGGCTCCTCAAGGTTTCTGACTGCAAGCTTACCTAAGCAAGACCTAAGACAGGTGATGCTGATTGTCGTTGCTGTAAGTGGGAATCACCATGACTCTGAGGTGTTCACCTGGGACAGAAACTAAATGCAGGCAACTTGATGGGGGGGGACATTTATTCTTCTTGAAAAGAAGATCTGTGTTTTATGGCTGAACTTAGTGCAGAGAATATCTAACAGCCAAGGAAACTATGAAAATTGCTATGCTTTCAAACTTCATTGAGAAAGGTGTCATACATCAAAACCTTCTGAGTAAATAATTGCTTTCCACACAAGAGAGCTGCCAACTCCTTGGTCAGCACTGCCAATGCCTTTAGCTGGAGTTTTTCTTCCTTGGCCTTACACTTTAAGCTTTCAAAACTGTACTCATACCAATAGTTTCTCCTTTACATAAAACTGAAGCATCAAGCTATTTACAGTGTTGAGGTCAAGACAATGAACCATGTACTACGCTAACTATAAATATAGGTTTATCATTAAACTGGCTTCATCATTTGAGCACTTTCCCCATCTTGATATCCTGACTCTGAGAACATGACCACTGGCAGACCCTGCTATATGAGACTGCAATGCAGCTGCTCAGATGGATCAAGTTAGACCTGCCTGGGATACACTGATAGAATACTTGCTAATATGCATGATACTCTAGGTTCAATCCCAGTAAACTGAAAAATTAAAAATAGGGTTCTAATAGTGACAATGTTGCAGAGTTACTGCAATGACTACATGAGTTCATACCTAAGAAGTATGTAATTGAATCAACTGTACCCTGGGTACTGTACTATAGCTATTATTGCACCATGCCTAGATTACTTACAAGCTCCATTCTGTAACATGTGTCTCAAAGGTTGGAAGTCATGCATCACTACAAACAGGAATATAAGGAGAGACAGGCCAAATAATATAAAAATGAAGATCACAGGAAAATCAACAGAATATAAAACATAATATAGGAAAGAAATTTTTGAGTAAATCATAACTAAGTGCTTATCATGTATCAATATTTTAATGTTTCATTTTAGTTATCTCATTCAATTTCCAGTTGTTCTATTTTCACCTAGAAATTCTACTGTTTCCTCAATTTGGGATTCGTGTGTGTGTGTGTGTGTGTGTGTGTGTGTGTGTGTACTTGTCACACAAACAGGAGGACCTACAATACCTACACCTATACCTACCAATACCCAGCACCTATGTCAACAGAAAAAGTGACCTTGAACTATAGTGTACTCCTATACTTCCAGATGAGGAAGCAGACACAGAGGAATCTTTGGGGCTTGATGGCTGACCAGTCAAGCCAAATCAATGATCTCTGGGTTCAGTGAGAGATCTTGTCTCAAAGAAATTTGGAAAGTGATGGAGATAAGCACCTGACAATCTCTGGCCTTTCTATGTAGACATATATACATGTACATGTACATACATGCAGCCACCTATCTCTGAATACCACCCCCCCCACCTCCCCACACTACACAGCAGTCACCTGATGAAATGGAGATGAAATATAACAAAAGCAGAAAAGTTTCTAAAACCAGAGTGGCCTTAGTGATTAACAATGATGCACCTAAGCGGGTCAGGCGTACAGTTCCTCTTGGCCTGCCAAAAGGACACACCTGGGGAGAGAGGTGTTACAAAGTTGGGTGTAGCTACGACATGGGATGTCTGCACAGATATATTGAAGAAACAGCTCCAATGATTCCGGGTTGTCAGTTCACCTGCTTCTGTATACCCCGCCCACATACCCCAGTAAAACCTTGTTTTGTTGAAAACCAGTTATCTTTTAAGATATTTCTAGGCAGCAAATGCAGTAAGATCTCAACAGTAAGACCTAAACAGTGAGAATCACAGCAAAAGAAACAGATTTGTTTCTAAAAATCCAAGAGGTGCTTATCGATGAACAGTGAAATGGAAGGCTGAAATCCCCATTGCAATGACTGCTTCTCAGAAACAACATGGGAAGACTCTCCCTTTGCCCCTCATGGTTCTCCAGACATTGCTATTCCTCTTCTTGGTTCTTGTCTGCTGTCTCAATAAGCAGATATCTGGAAAGAGACCATTTTAAGTATACAATGCGCCCATCCGGCCAGCCAGATCTCAGTCTCACTAAACTCTATGAAGGACTCATGCTACTTCAAACAGATATTGACCAGAATCTCTTTTTCAGATCATTAACAGACATTCTACAGCAAGACAAAAAGATGCTAGCACTTTGGATTATGTTTAATCAGTATTATTTCAGTCATGTAATCGTAGGTAAAATATACTAGAAACTTTCCTTTTAGATAAATGTTAAGCAATTTATTCCATTAATGATGAGAAAAGCAATCTAATTTTAGATTTTAAAAATCAACACCCTACTGATCATGGGTTGAAGGGTAGGAAACTAAATTCTGACTACTGAAAGAATACCAAACCTATAAAAAAAAGAACTCTGAAGGAAACTCACCATGATGCTGGCACTGTGGCAAAATAGTATAAACGCCAGTAAGTACCATGTCCTCAAAATGGTAGTTGCATTTGGATCATGCAAAATGTATTTACATTACAGTGTCCATGAAAAAAATGGCATTACCTATAGTGCAGGTAAAAATTAAACTATAATAAATATGTAACATCATAATTAATATCTAACAGAGTGGTGTTAATTCCAGGTCCTGGCTACTAAACACAAAATAAAAGAAATGTGGAATAAAAGTGCTTTATAGATTTGTTTACAACAGAGCCTTAGAACATGAAGACTGAAGCTTCTGTTTTGTTTTGATAAGAAAGCAGCTTTGTAGTGCTCTGAGTCTTATTATCAGGTATACACGAGGAACTCAGCACTCCCAATTTCTAAGTTCAAAGACCTGTTCCTCCTTTCCTATCTCCAATACAAACTCTAGCTCACCTTAAAAGAATTCACTCAAAATCCTTGAACCACAAGGGATACACTATTAAATGCTTAGTATCCATAGTAGCAAAAGATATTTTCCATCAGTGAAATGGTGATTACTTAAATGTGCGGATGAAGTCAAACCTAAGCTTGACAGTGATACCCCCAAAAAAGGGGAGGTGGGGAGAAACCAAGAGGATACAGAGGAGGAAAAGGAGAACAAGGTCCCATTCTGAGAGGGAAGTATGAGCAAGTGCCTCATGTACTATGGTCTATTACGAAGGAAGAGCTCATGTAAACTTGTGAGGAGCTGTAATGTTCCTAGAACTTTGGGTTCAGAAAATGCTACAGTACCAGACATAAACACTTCTAGACATCGCTTGTTTTTGATAGTGGTGTTTGAAGGTGATGGAAATGGAACCCACGGATTTGTGGCTGCAGGTACTCTGCTACAGCCCCAAGCCCACACAGTCATCTCTGCAGCTGTAGTGAAAATCTCAGGAGCTGTTAGCCCCAGCTCCCATTAGAGTCCCAGATCCTCCAAGCCCCAGGTCCCAGTGGCCAGCATTCAGTCTACACATATCAGCTCATCTATTCAGGCTTCAATCATCCCCAAAGGGTTTCTGTAGAGTCTCTGAGTCCTTCTCTCTCAAATAGGACACTTGTTACCATACAGGATAACTCCATTGTCCCAAGAAAACCATTAAAGCATGGAAAATTCAGTGGTGGTATGTGTGATTAACAGTCAAACGCTCCCAGGGTCAGGAACACAAAGGTCTGTACATAACAGGAAGATGTGGCTTCATCCTGGCATCTGTTCAAGTTTTGCTGTATCTTGGCTCTGCTTCCCCTGCACGAATATCTTTCCTCCTCTAATAGCTTCTTTAGGGTTACTTTTGCAGCCAAGGACTGTCCTGCATGGAACAGTTCAGAGAATTCATGCTCACTAGGTCTCTCCAAGCACTGCCTAGTAGTT
Source organism: Grammomys surdaster (assembly GCF_004785775.1). Lineage (NCBI taxonomy): Eukaryota > Metazoa > Chordata > Mammalia > Rodentia > Muridae > Grammomys > Grammomys surdaster. The sequence goes on from NW_021604592.1 coordinate 3,611,150, forward strand.
GAAACTCCATTTTTGCCTGAGAGAGTTCAAAGACTCATTGAAATGATGCTAAACTACTATGAGAGTCAGGATAAATTATAATAAATTCTGGACTGTTTTTTTTTAAGAGTTTTAGTACTTTATTTATAAACATTTTCTTGCTATACAGAAAGTTTACATAAAATTTACTAACTGAACAGAACTCTTGACTAAGGATAAGTAACAAAATATTCTGTATAGCAGATTTTCATTTTCAAGAATTAAAAAAAAAACACTGCAACAAAATGACATCCAAATTACTATAGTATAATTAATTTTTACTATTGCTAAAAGATGAAAGATAACTAATGGCTTCTTTTAAGAAAAATATAAATATATATTAATAAAATTTTTACCAAAATAAAACCAGGTATAAACAGATAAGCACAATTTAGCGGGTAAATTTGTTTCTCGTTTTAACACAGGTTAACTAGAAATAAACACAGGTACACTATCAAGAATACATTCACAAAAACTTAAAATTAGCAGAGGTAAAAAGCCACAAAATTCTGCCAGGTTTTCTTTCCCCTGTATTTGAAGCTTGACAGTGAATTTGGAAAATTAGCAGAGTGACAGGAAATGACACACACACAAAAACCACACTTCAAGCAAACTGCTTGTCATCATGAGGACTTGATTTGACAAACAGGTTTAATCCACTTGCTCAAAGGTCACGCTGTCCAAGTGAAGGATGACCGGTTTCCTCTGCTTCAGGAGGCTGGCTGCCAGCGTTCACAGAAGTAGGGTGCTCCTCCTGCACGTGGGTCACTTTACTTGAAGTTCTTGCAGGAGGAAGTTCATTATTTGTCTCTTCTTCCATAGGTGAAAAGGTTCCAGGCAATTCATTTGACATCAGAATTTGCAGAGAGTCTGTTCCATCCTCAATGTCCATCTGAATCCCCAGAGCTTTCAGAATGTCACATTTGCACATGGGGCATGTGCCATGGGCTAGAATCCAGGGGTCAACGCAATTCTTATGGAAAAAATGTTTGCAAGTGAGAATACGAACTATTTCATTAGGCTTATAGGCTTCAAAGCAGATGACACAGCTATCTGCATTTGGATTTACTTCCTCATCCCCTTCTTTTAATATTCGAACTTGCAGCTGCCCAAAAGCTTTCTTGAGCTCTCTTGTTAATCTCTTCCATCTCCTGTCCTCAATCCTTGCCACCCAAAGTCTCCGAATATGATAAAAGGTGAAATATGCTAATGTGGCAGTTGTGACAATCATAAAGGAGACAAAATAGTGATTCAGCCAAATGATATGTTTTCTTCCCACCTCAACCATGACTGTGACATGAACTCCCTTCCGAATCAAATGCAAAATTTCCATACCTTTGACGTTACCAATCATAACTACAACGATGTCTTCAAATGCCTGGTGAGACATGGGGAAAACCTGGTTGCCGGTACCTGGAAAGTTATAGATGATCACTCCTCTGGCTCCATTCTCAGATGCCACCTTAATTTTCTGTGTGAAGGCACAACCTCCCCGCTCAATGAGTGCAATCCACGGCTCTTTGTTCCGTGGCAGGATGAAACTGGTATTGGGATCACAAGCATTTTGAATTTTTCCCTCTGGTGGCACAACGACTCCTGCTACTCTCTTCAAAATGGAGCTTCTTCCGAAGACCCCGGTCTCCCCCAGCTCTGACAGCATGCGGTTCCCCACGTGAAATGATATGTTCATGTACGCAGTCCAAACTGCACTTGCTGTACAACAGTTCTGACTGACAAGCCAGATAAAACTGAATTTCAGAAGCCAGAAAGATGGAGCGTGGTTTTGCCAAGTACCAGTCTGAAGAGGATTCATCTCTGTCTTTGACGAATGACTTTAAGAGCCAACCCAACCAACAGGCACGGCTGCCACATCTGTTGACAATCAATTCAGAACGAGGAAGGAAAAAATATCTTCCAGGTGGAAATAAGATACGCTGTCTTCCAACATGTTTTAGCAAGAGCTTTCTAAAGATGTCTTGAGTTTCAGATGTTTTATTAGAGAGAAAAACTTTGGATAGTAAAGAAATCCCTGTCTCACTACTGTAACTTTAGATACTGCTTACTGTTGCATGAGGCCATTGTGACATAAAAGACCAAGCAGCCAATTAGCTCAGAGCATGCTGTAGGTGTACTGGCTTCAGTGTTTCTAATGTGCTTATAGGCAGTTTGTGTAGCCTTGTAAAATGATTAAATTATGGAGCCATACGAAATGGTTGTAGGTAGCATATTAAACTAAAAAAGAGAACAAACCTTTCTGTCATTGCCTTTAAAAAAAAAAAACCTCAGAGTAGATAAAAGGACAGTGTGCAACTTTTACATTTTCTAAGAAGCAAGCACTTCTGATGTTAAGTTTGAAATATACAAAGAATGATAAACTAGGAATGTGATCAAATGAGCATTAAAAGCAATGGTTACTGTAACACTAATTTTTCATATTTGGTCCCTGTTGATTTTTTTTATGAAGATGCAGATAAGTGATATAGGATTTTGGAAACATTTATTGGTTCTGGCTTGGTTTTGACTTTTCAAAGCAGTGGTTCTGAACCTGTGGGTCATGAGCCCTTTGGCAAATCTGCATCTCCAAAATCATTTACATCATAATTCATAACTAACAAAATTACACTTACGAAGTTATAATTAAAGTAATTTTATGGTTGGGGTCACCACAAGATGAGAAACTATATAAAAGGGTTGCAGCCTTAGGAAGGAGAACCACTGGTAAAGAATAGAATCCTGTTACATCTAGTTTTCTCTCATACTTAAGCCGTTCAACATCACATACGGATGATAGGAACACATATAAAGGACACAACTCTTGTTTTTCAAATGTAACTTGATATAAACAAAATAAAACAAAGCAAACCGAATAAGATTAAAAAGTTAACCAAGGACAGTGACAAGGGTTACAGGTCATAAAGAGATGATGCTAACAACATTTTTTTTAAATCAAACTTAACAAATATCCCCTGTAGAAGATCCTAGCTACCCTGCCACCTCTGCCCCCATTTTTACTAGAAAGTTCAATGGCTTTAAATAACTCTGAAACTAATGAATTAACAAACTTGGCCAGTAACAAATGTTCGTGTATACATTCTCGGTAGGCATCACAATGTTTCCACTTTACTAACTAAAAAGCCAAAGCTAATGGCTTGCACCTTGAACGTAAACATTTTTTCGCCTCTATATACAGGGTTCAAAACCAAGTCATTTTAAACTGGACTCACTAGGACTAAGTAAACAGGTACTTTTTATAGTTTATGAAGCAACAACTTCAGGCAGGAGTGAAGAAAGTTCTACAGACAGAACAAAAATTGGTATATAAGGTGTTTGTCAAGGAAGGTCCCAAACCAAGATAGACTTCTGCCAACCCTCCTGGCTGTCAGCTAGAATTAGATGATAAGATCTTATTATTGAAGACGGCACACACGTTGGATTCATGATAGAGAAATCAATCTGGAACTGAGGTAGATACTGTCTCCTTGCAGCTAGTTTTCTAAGTATTGGAAGGTGCTATGCAGGCTGCTGGGAGAGAAGGGACATCAATGATCTTACCCAGTTGTGAGTCCTGTGATTTACAAAACTAGTCTGCCAGGCCAGATATACTAATATGCAATAGTAACGTGACTATTAAGCACCAACAGCTATGATTGGATTTAACACCACTACATTGGAGGTAATCTGTGTCTGGCACTGTAACCCTGGTGAAAAACGCCGTCTGGGAAAGGAACTGGATATAACACTTCTTCTGTTTTATGAAGTTGGTTATGGGTAAGCTGTCATTTAAATATTGTTTATATCCAAAGCTATCTACTGTTCATAGTCTCAATCAGAGAAGGCTCTGTTTTTAGTGAACAGTGGTGAATTAAAAGTGTCTTGGCTATAAGGAGTGTTGAAACTAAGTGTTCATCCTCAAATAAGAAATTTATGACAGCTCTGCTAAGTCTCAGGAAACAATGTGGAAGAGAGGGCAGAAAAAATATAAAATGAAAGAGAGGGAGAAAAACGTCAAAATACTATCTCCTGGGCAAGCCATGCCATTGAAATGATGGATGTTGGCAATGGGTGTGCACAAGAATTGTCACATCAACAGTAAAGCAGAGCTGGAGGGGAGCCTCAGAGAATCCTACTCCCCACTGCAGAACTATTTCTTACTGATGAATTCAGGGGAAAGGGGAAACATTGGCTTCAGTTACAAACACACTGATGAATGCACGAGGCCCCAGAGGGTCGTTCTTATCTAATAGTTACCCAAATAGTCCTGGTCACACTGTATATGTCATAACCCAAAAGGATTAGTAGTGATGTGAAGTGGAGATTTATAGGATAAGAAGGATATGGGTGTCATAGAAACATTAATCAATGCACTATATACATGCCCAAAAATGTCAAGTTAAAAAAGCTAATCAATTAAAAGGTTCAAAAAGAGTGGCATAAATCAGAAAGATTATTAGTGTGAAACTTTGAGTCCACAGTGGTTGACTTCTCTTACAGAAACAATTACTGACTTTGTTTATATACAAGTCCATGGAGAAAGTGCAAAAAAAGTGTGTCATCTTCCACAGACTCAGCACATGCCATCGACAGTGAACATCCAAGACTGAGATTTTTCACCAAAATCACATACCTTGTCTTTCAGCTTTTCAGTAATACACAGGTGTTTTTCCACCCACCAGACAGGGAGGTAAGAGAAATGAGTTATACATATTATTGGGATGGAAACCAAACATAATGTTTAGCTCTGCTCTCTTGTCAAAGGCCCTAGTGATACTTTCTACACTCTGGCAGACCCTAGAGGACACTTCTAAAAGAAACTGCCCCCATGGCGGATTCACTGGGCCAGGATTTAAAAGACCTCTGGCAAACAGGTGAACTTTTTCAACACTGCTCTAAATGAGGCCTGAGACACTTTAAAACTTTTATTACATATGCTATCCGCTAAAGTAATTAGAACAAAGCACCTGTTCAATCCACAGCTTGGAAATCAGATTTTCTGGCTATTAATACAATTAATTAACCATGACAATATAAATCAGAATCTAATTCTATAGTGATGTGTATTAAACAGAGCTGTCAACTGTTAGGAATATAAAAATTAGATGAAGTATTAAAACAACCCCCCCACACACACGGATAAATAGGTTAAAAGAAAACTTTAAAACTGTCCAGAAATCACCACCAGATTAGTACCTTAATCTGAATAAGCTGGTGATTAAGATGTGTATTGTTTTTAACATTTACCAATTTCTTTACTTGGAGAAAGACAACAATGTCTAACAAAATGACTAAAAAGACAACAGTTCATGGGCACGCTATGGAGCTTTATTGTCAAAGCAGACAAATTTCATCTTCAGTGGCAGGACAGAGGAACAAAGGGTCATGCTTTCTCTAGATGTACAGTACAGTGAGGAAATTTGTCTACTTTTAACCTGTGGAAAGATCTCTAGGCTTCTTAAGGTTTCAGAATGTCGCACTTGCACATGGGGCACGTCCTGTGGGCTAAAAGCCAGGGATCAATGCACGTCTTGTGGAAAAAATGTTTGCAAGTTAAAATACGAATTACATCATGGGCTTTGTAGATATCAAAACAAACAACGCAGCTGTCTTCATTTGGGTCTAGCTCCTTATCCCCTTCCTTGAGTACTCGAAGTTGCAGCTGACCAATAGTTTTCTTCACATTGGCCTTTATCTGTCTTTGCCTCCTGGTGGAAGAACTGGGCGCTCGGGGTCGCCAGGCACAGTACAGGAAAAGGTAGGTGACAGTGGCTGCCAGGAAGGTAAACAGAGACATAACATAGTGGCTGAGCCATGGCATATGCATTCGCCCCACTTCAATGATGACTGTCACATAGACACCTTGGTGGATCAAGTGCAAGAGCTCCATGCCCTTGAGGTTGCCGATCATCACTGCAACTATATTCTCTGTTCCCTGGTGAGACATGGGAAATACCTTGTTGCCTGTACCCGGATAGTTATAGATGATCACCCCGTGTGCTCCCTTCTCTGCTGCCACATTGATTTTATGAGTAAAAGTACAGCCTCCCCGTTCGATGAGGGCCAGCCAAGAGTCTGTCTGATCAGGTCTGCTGAAGTTGGTCAGGGGACTGCAAGCATTCTGATTCCATCCTTCAGGAAGTACCACGGCACCAGACACCCTTTCCAGAGGAGAATGGTTCCCAAACACTCCACTCTCTCCTAGCTCTGATATGATCTGGTTTCCCACCTGGAATGTGATATTCAGATGAGCAGTCCATATTGCTTTTCCTTTGGAGTCAGGGAGGCTAAGTAGTAGAAAGACACTAAGTCTCAACAGCCGAGATGATACAGACCTATGAACTGAAGGAGTACGTCCAAGTGGGTCCATTCCTCCATTAACTGATAGACATGAAAAACAAAGTAATATCTGCTGTAAAAGGAGGCAAAGGAGCTAGCTGGAGCTGTTGAGAGCAGATTACTAAATAAATCAAGAAGGTCTTCCAAGGTGAAAGATACCTTACTCATTCCACCATTTTTACTCTTGGTACTTTATCTTTCTTATAAGGAAAATTCAAGAGATGGTAGATATTACTTCAATGTGATTTCAAGAAATTTATGACTTCCTAATGGGTAAATTGTGACATCAGAGGTTGCTAAGCCAATCCAGAAGTTTCTATTAGTACAATGCATACTGAAATCCTATTGGTCAAAGGGCTACTAAGCAATAAGTCAAGAGGTATGCATTCATACATATGTGTTCATGTCTTCACATGAGATTACATGTCAATATTTTATATCATATATACATATACATGCACAAGTACAAACATTTAACTTTGAACACACTCAAAATTAATAAATAAATGTGGTAAACATTAAGATTAGCATAAGTTGAGTTTTGTTTTTTATATATGGACATACTGAAAAATATCTTAAACCTTTTACAAACTATTCATTCACATTAATGAATGTTTCTGGCCATGTGCTTGCTTTCTTAATGCTTCTATACTGCCCAGTTGGTCACTCCATGGACAGTGGGAATAAATCACTCCAACTGTCTTCTGGCATTAAATGCCAAGCCTGAAGATTTAACATAAGAAATAAGGAAATAATTTTTTTTCTGATACAGACCCACTCCACAAGGCAAATGTATCTTTGTTCATTGAGTCTGTTACTAAAATACCTACTATGTGCTAAGCAAATAATAATGTTGAAAAGACATACTGTAAAAAAACCCATCATGAGCCTACTATCATACATTAAGAGTAAATTTGAAGCAAATAAAAGATATGAATGATTGCATGAACTGTGAACAGAAAGTGCCAAGTATAGAGAAAAAGACAACATGGAATGGAGACCATTCTTAGAGGCTCAAGATAAACTTCTCTAAGAAACTGATAGGCTGATACATGTAAAATGACCTCGAATTGCCAAAGCAAAGTAACAAGACTGGAGGTAAAGGAAAGAGTAGTGAAGGAGGAAAGGCAAAAAGCTATTAGTGTGCTTGGTAGCTCATGTGCTATCCTGAGGACTTTGAATCATGACCCAGGACATGAGAAGCATACTGCCAGTCTGGGGTCTCTTCAACTCTTGTTTTTACTTTGAATCCTTGCCTAAAATCTTTGCACAGATAATACATTGGCAATACTCATTCAAACATTTATCTCCTAGGTATAGGAGAGCTTCTGTGTGGTGGGCTGCAAAGCCTTGAGGACAGGGAAAGAAAAGACCTTGTTTGCTTATGAGGCTCATGCACAGAACAGGCTGTGCTACTGAAAACGCAGGCAACTCAGGAGAGCATAAGTTTTTGACAAAAGCATCCTTTATACTTATGGGACCATAATTCTTTAGTTAATATTTGTTTGCAAGATGAATATTAATTACATTCTCACTTACTACAATTAATTGTATCTATGGGTGGTTCAGTTTGCATCCAAACCATCGTCACAGGTGGAGTTGTCCATGTTCAGAGTATGAACTAGTGTTTGATTCTGTTAACAGTGAAAAAGTAAGAACTGGCCAAGAACTTTAATATTACTTGGGTTACTTGTTTTGGAAGGTGAGTTGTCTTTTATATTTTTTTCAGGGTTTGTTGTTTTTTAGATAGATTATTCAGATGGACTCAAACCTTAGAAGCAGTCAATGACAACCTTGAACTCCTAATCCTCCTGCCTCTGTCTTTCAAGGGCTACAAATATCGTCTTGTTCAAACACATCCAGAATCTTTTGCTGGTTTTGGAAGGGTGAAAAGTTTAAATAGCAAAACATGCATGGCCCAAACTAAGAGTTTCCTTGTTTGGTTGAAGGGAACAATGTTTAAAAACTTATAGGATCACTGAATTCTTCTTGGTACAACATAAATTAACTAAGGCCATGTTGGTTGAAACGTTCCTTTGCCTCTGCAATAGTCCTAGTACAAAATGCTTCCTACAACTAACAGTGGCTCTGAAACAGATGTAATTTTGCCTTTTGAGGGCCTTTTATTTTTAGAGACTCTTTAAAATTATCACATTAACGGGAGAATGTTACTGGCATATCATGGCTAAAAGCCAAAGATACAACTAAACATCATCAAATGCTGACAGTGTCCCCTTAGTGACTTAGAGCCACATAACTCAAAATGTCACAAAGGTTAGAAAGCCCTGTGCTAATGGTAGTCTTAGGAGAGGAGACGTTTCTTCAGAGTTGCTCATCCCTGAGAAACAATAAATTCTAAGCTCTTGCCACACAGTATGCTTTTGTAATTATCAATATATCTGTTAAGTAAGATGCTCTCAGAATGTTCCTCCACTTCCAGTTTTTCCTAACACAGAAACAGAAGAGCTCTCCTTAAGCATCCTTATTAGCCCACAAGGAATGGTTGTCAATTGCATCCATTTTCTCAGAACTAGAGCAAAGAGTCTTCTAACCTGGGGCCAGCATAGCTAAATGGTACAGAAAGAAGGAATAGATAATTGATGCCATTGTAATCTATTGCTTTTAAAACATTTATTCAGCACATGGACTTTGAGTACCTTAAGATGTCAAAATTCGTTACTCTATTGACCCTTGCAAGTAGATTAAGGGAAACTGAACAATCACTCCCTAGTCCAGTAGATCCAATAGTCCAAAAGTCTCTGTTTTTTACATCTTTCTATTTTGCCTTCTAAAGTATGTTGGCTTTCCTCTTAAGTTGGTTCTTTTGATGAACTCCCAGGATGGTTACTGTTCTAGTTATCCATAGGCACACAGCACCCTGAGGTGCAATACAACTCCCACATTCCCCTTTAAGATAAAGGGAAACAAGTTTCCCCTGATACTTATCAGCATTCTCTTAATGTCTTTGGCTAGAACTGCTTCACAAATTTGTTTTTAGTGGATCTATGAAGTGAACTTGATCATTATGATTGACATAAGTAAATCCCAGTTTACCTTATGGAGAAGCCCATTCCTGGCTGAGTACATAAATGGTGAGAGGTAAAGTTACCAGTTCTCTCTACTACCACTGGAGAAAATGAGGAAGTGGAAGGCAAGCACTCAGAGAAGTGGCAGATACATGATCTAAATTCCTGGGATGTACTCAAAGATATCCTTAAATACCCGCTAGCCAGTACAAACACAATGTGCATTCCACACAAAACCAACATAAGACAAACTCAACACAGTCCTATTCCTTAGGAGAGCATGACTATAAGAGAAATTGTTACAAAGATACTGAAGGTATATACGTAATATATAGTATTTGTATATAGTATCTGAATATTTCTATAATAGACTAGGGAAATCTTGAGGAACATTATAACCATCATTTAGTAACATGGATTGAGAATCAACTCATCCCCACTCTTCCTGAGTTTTGACCATTACTGGTACAAAATACCTTGTATTCATGCCTTCAGAAATACCAACCCTGAAAAGGAAAAGCAACAGGTATATCCATACTGCATTTGGTAACACCTCTAAGACACAGGGAAAACCAAAGAGACCTTTTAAAGTAACCCACAAGTCACAGTGCACAGGGTCAGGAATCACAAGAATTCTCTGAGAACCCATAAATCACACTTATTTGGCACAAAAGCTAAAGAAAGGACAATTTTTTTCTTTTGTTTGTTGTCTTATTTTGTTTGTTTTCTGAAGAGAAAAACATCATAAAGGGATTTAAGGGTAATAGGATGCTGATTCAAAGTGGCTTACTAAAGGCAACAAAAGGATTTTCTGAAAACAAACCCCTTTCATTTTACAGTAAAATTTTACTTCTTATTGTATTCAATTGCAACTCTGTAATTCTTGTATAAAGCAATGAAGTCTTTTTCTGGAGCTTATACTAAGTTAATCAAAACACTCACATATTCAATAAAACATACATGTGATAATTAGAAGAGCACATTTTAAACATCACAAACCACCTTCAGTCTAAAAGAGTGTCTTCTAAAAATTCTAAACACATGAAATAGTAGATTTTAAAAACCACATGTGAGCTGCTTCTGGATTGTTTTCTTGCTCACACATGGGATCTGGGAGAGTACAATGGCCAGGAGAAGCTGGGTAGCACTTTCTCAGTGGATTTAAGTCCTATTGCTTGAGATGGAACCCATACTAGACACTGCTAAAAGGGCAAAGAACAAGATAGTTCTCTGGCCAAGGGGAAAAGCTATCATATTTCTCCAATACTGTAACATTGTCCTGACTCAAAAGGGTCTACTGTCGAGTGGGAGACTGCCCCAGTCACCCCACCCCAGGGGATGAACACTTTCCATTGCTTCTATCTGGCTCATAGCTATTCTCTCAGACTAGGAAAAAGTAATCAAACTTACAGTGGTGTTCTTGATTATTGAAAATCTCAGGTGTCTGCCCCTAGAGTTTCTAGGAATGACATAAGTCTCTGCACTGCCTACTCCTCCTTCTTCCCAGCCATCTTCATTTTCCACTACCAATCCTCACATTTTCCTTTCTTCCACTAAACCAGTTTAGTGCTTCCTCTGCTCCTGTTAAAACAATCAGTACACCACACTTCACACAGGCGTCACCTAGTCTTGTGAAACTTATTTCCATACCCCCTTAGATCTGTGTTCCTGACACCTGGCTGGACAACAGACTTCAGCAGAAGTGACGCTACGCCAGCTTCATTCCTGCTACCCCGAAATGAACAAGGGTATCATGACAAGCAGACGTGGATTAAAATACTCAAGAGAAATCCCACCTCTTCCACCTGAGGATATTTGACATTAATCTGCAGGCAGGCAAACACATGAAAGTTAAAAACAGTGAGCTGTGTGACTCAAAATGACCCAACCTCAACCTTATACAAAGTACTAAAGGCTTTTTTTTTTCTTTTATAGGATATTTTCATTATTTACATTTCAAATGTTATCCCTTTTCCTGGTTTCCCCTCCAAAAACCCCCTATCCCATCCCCCTTCCCCCTGCTTCTATGAGGGTGCTCCACCCACCCACTCTTGCCTCACTACCCTAGCATTCCCCTACCCTAGGGCATCACATGACCAAAGGCCTCCCCTCCCATTGATGCCAGATAAGGCCATGCTCTGCTATATATGCTATATATGCAGCTGGAGCCATGAATCACTGGAAGGTTGATATTGTTGTTCTTCCTATGGAGTTGCAAACCTCTTCAGCTCCTTCAGTCCTTTCTCTAACTCCTCCACTGGGGACCCTGTGCTCAGTCAACCCTGGTTGACTGTGAGCATCTGTATTTATCAGACTCTGGCAGAACCAGTCAGTAGAAAGCTATATCAGGCTCCTGTCACCAAGCGCTTCTTGGCATCCACAATACTGTCTAGGTTTGGTGACTGTATATGGGATGAATCCCCAGGCAGGACATTCTCTGGATGGCCTTTCCTTCTGTCTCTGCTGCACACTTTGTCTCTATATTTCCTCCTGTGAGTATTTTGTTCCCCCTTCTAAGAAGGACTGAGAAACATCCAGACTTTGGTCTTCCTATTTCTTGTGGTTCATGTGGTCTGTGAATTGTATCTTGGGTATTTTGAGATGTTGGGCTAATATCAATATATCAGTGAAAGCACACCATGTGTGTTCCTTTGTGACTGGATTACCTCACTCAGGATGATATTTTCTAGTTCCATCCATTTGTCTAAAGGCAATTAAGGAATGCTGGGAATGGGAAAAATATTTTTCCCCAGGACAGGGCACATCAATTTCTTATCCAATATCAAATGGACAGCCCTGAAAACATACACACAAGTTAATGTTATACAGACTGAGCAGGTTTTATATGTGTGTGTGTTATATATTATATTTTTGATATTATATATATATATATTTATATATATACATATATAATTTATAAATGTGTATATATACATTTACATACGTGTACATTAAAGCAATTAATGAAAACAGAGGCCATGACTCTGAAGGAAAAGAAGGGTATATTTTGTCAGAGAGGAAAAAAGGGAAAGGGAAATGATGTCACTATATTATAATTTCAAAAAGTAAAGGAAATAATTTTTAAGAAGATGACCAGAGACATGAATACACTTTGACAGAACATGATGGCTCCTCGTCAAGATACAGGCACCTTAATAATAAGACATGCTCACACTTGGAGAGGCACAAAGTGCTGAGGTAACACAGGAAGTCTCTATAAGATTATCAATCTTGTTCCAATTTGAAGCGCAGAGAATAATCTTATCCTTGCTTCAGTTACAACAAGATTCTAGTATCACATGTATAGGCATAATATTTTAGTGCGGTGTTAAGATTATTCTTGTATTATTCAAATGCTGATTTCTCTGCCCTCATATCTTGTAACCCAGACATGCCATTGTAATGCTTATTCTAAGTATCTTCTATCTCAAGTTTATGTAAACACTGTTCTCCATTTATTCTGACTTGTCAATAAAATTGATCAACCAATGGTGAGGCAGAGGAGAGAAAGGGGGCAGGACTTCTGCCAGCCAGGGGAAGGAGGAGAGAGACAGGAAGAGGAAGATTATCCACATTAGTTTAAAGGATTAGAATAGATCACCTACTGCCCAGTTATTGTGTTATAAAGCTAATTAAATAAATTTTATAGTCTCAGTCTCATTTATTTTGAAGATAGCTCAGTAGGGGTAGAAAAATAATGCCACTTCTAAGAATCCTTTTACAACATGTACACCATCGCAATTTGTGAAAGTTGTTGAGTAAATGATGAATTAAATTGCTAATCCTCTGTATTCTGCCTTATGGTATTTCTAATACAATGCATTTTTCTAATTAGTGAGGTCTTCATAAGGATGATCACTTCAATAAGAGTACAGAATATGTAGATTGTGAATAATGTGACAATCTTTAATTCTGTAGATCTGATACACAACTTGATTTTTGTAGTCACATCTAAATGAAAAGACAGAAGAATATTTAGACTATGTCAAAATGTCATTTTATTTTAATGAGCATAAATCAAAGTTACATTTTTTCCTCACTGTGAATTAGATTCCAGATCCACAAACTTTACCATTAAATTGGAAACATTTCCTTCTCATTCAACCTAGCAAGCAGACAGTGTGGCAGTGAACTGGAGAAACATTATGACACCAGAAGAAGTAATCAGGGCAAATGTAATACTGTAGCTATTTTCATTAAAGTGATAAGAGTTATTGATTAATCTAAAGTAAACACGAGTTTATTATTTCTCTTTGAAGTTAGATCAAAATCATCTTCATATAAACCATTTAGATTAGATCTTTCTTTCAGGGTGATAAATAGGCAACATACAAAAAAAATATTAAATATGCCCAAGCAGAATCCTTTGAATTATCAAGAGAACATCTCTGATGTTCCTCCTAATCTATTCTATTCTGTACTTTTCTTATTAAGATCTGGTGGTAAAGACTTAATGGATGTGGACGCTATTCTGGAGGTGCAGCATATCCAAGGTTTTCTAAAACCTAAAGTGGATTCTAACCTTCCCAATCCACCAATCATCATTAGAGTTTTGCATGAGTTTAACTTTCCTACAACATTAAATCCAAGAGTGGGCATGAACTTCAAGTGATCCTGTAGCAGTCTGAAATAGCAGCTGAAGAGATCAAGGGCATTTTTTCCATTTAGAACCCTTGTAGCTTCCCCTCAATTCACAGGTCAAAATCTCACTCTCATTCCTCCAAGGATACATAAAGGAAGACAATAGTATAGACCATACGCACTCAGAAGAACTTTTCTGAACCACAAGGCTATGTGGCAACTATGCAGGACTTTCATTTCTGCTACCTTCTGAAGGTGAGAAGGCCACACTATCAGTGTTCTTTCTCACAAGATGTAAAAGTAAGGCCTGCCTCTAGATCCCAGGTAAAGTATCAGATGACATATGTCATACCTATTTATATTTCCCCAAGAATACTACTAGCTCGGAAGACTCTCAATGAACAGGTCCTCACCATCCCTGGTCCCATATAATTTCTTTTTTCTATTTCCCACATAATCAGATTCATTTCATCCCTCAAGATTCATTTGTCTCAGTCTTGTCTAGCCAAAACAGCCTATTCCTGTGTTACATTATATTAATTTTGTAATCATTTTGTTGCCCGTTATACATGATGAGATACTGATGTGTTTGTCTGCACTTTCACATCCTGTAGAACATCTTGTGAATAGTAGGATTATTGCCTTGATTTTGGTTTGTTTGATTTTTGGTATTTTTTTTTAATTCTGGGCAGACTCACAGCTAAACATTAGGCAGTACTCTGGGAATCTTATGGAAGTAGGGGAAGAAGGACTAACAGAGTCAGGGAGGTCAAGGACACCACAATAAAACCTAGAGAATCTACTAACCTGGGCACATCAGGGCTCATACAGACTGATTCACCAACCAGAGAGCATACATGGAATTGACCTACTACCCCTACACATATGTAACAGAGGTACAGCTTGGTCCTCATGTGGGACTTCTAACACCAGGAGCAAGGGCTGTCTTGGACTCTGTTGGCTGCCTCTGATCCCTTTACTCTAACTGGATGGTCTTGTCTAGCCTCAATAGAAGAAGGTTTGCTCAGTCCTACTACAACTTAATAAGCCAAGGCAGGTTGATATCCATGAGAGGTCTTCTCTGAGGAGAAAAGGAGAGGAGGGGAGGAAGAAGGATTTGCTGGGAGGAGAGGAGGGATGGAAAGTTTCGATAGGTAAAAGACAAAAAGAAAATAAGTTTTCTTCATCCCATTCTCATATTTCCACAAGAAAAGCTATTCAAGGTTCCTGACAAGTGTTTGGCTTTCCAAGTTTCTAAGCATTGACTCTGTAAAACATCAAGATATGTCAGCAGCTTTTACAAACTTTGCTTTATATGACCACCAATGAAAAACAAAAGAGGCAACCATTTGACAACTGTTCCCTCAACTAAGAATTATATTGGCAACAGTTGTCCAGAAAGAGGCTTCTTTAATATGAATCCAGAGGTTCAAGGGTATCTGTCTAACATCTTCCCTCTCAAATCCAAGAACAAATTCCTTCTATATCTGTTTCTGAAATAGGTACTCTACATGTAAATACTCCTAAAGATAAAAAGAATTTCTAATATACAGCAAACCAGCTTTATTGATTAAAACTCTCATCTTAATTAGTTTTACATCAATGCATCATTCATATACATTCATTAGTCTGTATCAATTTTATCACAAAACATTCAGAAATAGACCTATGGGCACAGATACTTATATAGAGGTCTATAATGTTTGTATGCTGTCATAAATCACAAAGAGCCGTTATCTGAAGTCTGTATCACATTATGTATAGCTATGCCTTTGTACCCTGAGAAAAGCTGAAATATTGTTTTATAATTAACAGAGAAAACATTTCTATGAGTTATAAATTTCTCCCACTTAGAATTCTTCCTATCCAGAAATCCAGTCATATTTAGCAATCTCCACAAAATTTCCTTTTCCTTTGTCCATTCATCCATATATGTGTGTATGTGTATATGTGTATGTAATATATACTATATGTTAGCATTTTGTCTAAGCTTTACCCCACAGTTACCTGACAACATCCGGGTGTGTCTGACTCACTATAATAGGGGCTGCTTGCCCCCTCCTCTCTCTCTTGCTCTTGCCTTCCTACTCCCTCTCTGTCCTCTTGCCCCTTCCCCCCTCTCTCCCCATGGTCCTCCCCTCTCTATGTGCTCATGGCTAGCCTCTACTACTCTATTCCTCTACTCTCTATTCCTCTCCCCCCCATCTTTCTTACCTTCTTAACTCTCCTCTCTGTGCCCTGAATAAACTCTATTCTATACTATAACTTGATGTGGCTGGTTCCTCAGGGGTAAAGGATGCCTCACCATGGGCCCACAGAAGCAACCTCTTCCCCTACATCTTACCACATACCACATATCCACCCAAACATATTCCTTCTCTCCTTATCTTTCTATAAACACAACACTATACACACATACACACATACACACATACGCACAGACACACACACACACACACACACACACCTTTGGTTGCATTTATATGTACAGTACCTATTATACACATATATATGCAATATAATATATATTAAAATCTGCATTCCTAATGCAGCAAAAATAACATATACATACATTTTTGCTATGTGTTTAGACATAGTGTCATGTGTAACTCACTGGCTTTCAAATGGAAGTTGGCTTTGAACTCTTCTTATGCTTACTTGCATAGTTCTTTGTGGTTTTTTAAAATTAACAGATACTAAAAAAACAGTGTTTATCTTTTTATCCTCTTATAA
This sequence comes from Grammomys surdaster, assembly GCF_004785775.1. Classification (NCBI taxonomy): domain Eukaryota; kingdom Metazoa; phylum Chordata; class Mammalia; order Rodentia; family Muridae; genus Grammomys; species Grammomys surdaster. Next base: position 3,627,838 of record NW_021604592.1, read on the forward strand.
AGGTTGTGTTTTTATCTCCAATTGAAAGATTTTAATATATTCCTTTGCATTCTTGTTTTGGGCCTAGTGTACTAGTCTATATAAAAGTATTTACTTATTTTTGATACATGCATTGTAATTTATGTAACTCGCATGATTTCCTATTCCTTTTTGTTATACAGTCCAAAGGCTAAGCCCCCATTAAATGCCTGCACAATTGATTCTTTTATTCATTCATTCAAGCTGTTAATCAAGAATCAAACATACACATAGGTCTAGCTGCTAGAAGTACAGCGGTGATTTAACAGAGAGAAAGACAACAATTCCTATCTTCATGATGTCTCCATGCACCCAGGGCTTCAAAGATGAGGTGAAGATTGTTATCACATTCAATAAGCTGCCATTATGATAATGATAAATGCTAAGCAAGTTTTGAAGTGCCAGAAAAACACTCACTTGGTGATTTAAAAATAACAAAAACATAATTCACACAGATTTGAAGTCTGGCATACCAAAGATAACAGGAGTCTTAGGAGCTGGAGGGAAGTTCCTTTCTATCTCCCGGATGGTACTACCTCCTCGCTTGATAGAAGGGGTAAAGAATGTACCCAGGGTCACTTTCATCAGAGTACATACCCTGTTCTCATGTGCTCTGCCCTTTATCCTAATCACCTCTGATTTCCATTCTTTTTGGAATTTGGATTTCAACATCTCAAAGGGATATAAACTTTAATATTTAGTTTCAGAGAGAAGAAAATGATGCCAAGCAGGACATCTTGTGTGTGTGTGTGTGTGTGTGTGTGTGTGTGTGTGTGTGTGTTACACTCTTGTGACATCAAGATCTCACTTCCTGCTGCATATCTTATGAATGAAAACCAAACAGTCCATCTAGTCCGTTTGATCACAGCCAATGTTCCTTCCTTGAGATCTCACAGAGTTGTCAAAGTTTACATACATGTAAAGGCAAATCTTTGTTTTATTTAACATTTCATCATTCACCTCTTAAGTTACAGTTTGGTTCTCAGACAGAATATCATATAACCCAAGCTGGTTTGGAACTTCTTGATCTTTTTGTCTCCACCTTGCAAGTACTGGGATTACAGCCCCGTACCAGTGCATATTCCATTGCTTCCCTGACTCTTGCAAGGAACAGAAGGTGTCACATCTCATTACTGCTGAAGCCAGACTGGCTCTTCCTGGTTTTCTGTTTGTTTTTTGTTTTTTAATCTCCACTAGCTCTGTGATCCTTGCAGGTTACTTAAAGATACTTGCCTTAGCTTTTATACACTTGCGCATCAGGTGTAATAACACTCTGAAACCTTTAGGACATTTATGAGGACTAAATGATACAAAGTACAACATTTCGAGTGCACAGAACACTGGCTGGCTCATCCATCATGGCATCTGTTCCCTAGCGCCAGACCAGCCATTACCATTCTCTATATACATCACCTGTACCACCCCTACACAAGAGTGTGGATATCAGTGCTTTCGACTGATTTACCAGATGATGACTCCAAAGTCAAAATTCGAGGAATTTTCTTATCTTTCAGCTCTGGGAAGAAGTTGCCATGCTGATACAAATACCAGCTCTCACTCTTCATATCTACTTTTGAGGACTAGACATCTGTTTACATGACATCCTTTAGTAATTAAAGAGCTAACATTTGCCAGTTATAGACAATGTACTCTGAGCTTTGTAAAGGATGCATGAAAATAGCTGGAACATGGTTATTATGAAGATCCAGGCCAAGATCAAGCAAAAGAAATTGTGTTTGCCTTCTTACACCCACAGACCTCCCATTAAACGCTAAGAAAGAATGAAAGCTTTGGTTAAATCTCTTGGCACAATAATCTTGAAGATACTGACAAAGAATGTTTTCCCAACTATTATGTTATAAATCCATGTAAAATTGCAAGAATGCCATTCGTGTCACTAATGAGGCAGAAGTTGATTAGAAATTAAATGTGGCTAACATCCTGTGAAAAGCCAAAAGATTAACGTATAACCCACATAAAGAAACTACTTCTGAGTAGGACTGAGAAGTGTGTTACTACTGTTGTCTACTGAACACAGAATGTTAAACTGACAGAGAGGGAGCAGGTACCACAATTCAGTGATTAATAGTCCATATATATTAAGTGGGAAGTAATCCAGCTAATTTGAAAATCTATAAGTGGCAGCAACTACCTGCGTGTACGTAATGTAGGCATAGCATTTATCATTTCTTTGGGCATTACAATTCTGAGCTGTTTACATTGGTTTTAAGCTTGAACTGCTATGGACAGTTAACTTACATTTGCGTTGGGTAAACATGCTGTAGTTCTTATCAATCATTCAATAAAATTAAACAAAGGGGCAGGAGAAATTATAGAAGGAATCCATAGTAAACTTGAGAATGGACTACACAAAATCCAATCTTTCACGTTTATGGTTCAACTGAAACACATCACCCACATGAGATGTGTTACTGGGATGGGCAATAAACTGAGAGCAGACTGTTCACTTCCAAGGCTGCTATATGCTTATGGACTGTTCTCATTACATTTCAAATATAACAGTCTTATAATTGGTTGGCTAATAGTAACTTACAATGCCAGTGCTATCAAAAATATAATAAAGATTTTTGAGCCCTTTATAAGTGACTCTTGCCTAGTAGTTTTAGTGTGTCTACTTTCCTTTGTTGTTGTGAGCCCACCCTTAAAAGCCAAGATACCTCTCCAGCCCAATGTCCTATCTACTTTTAATTCACTATAATGCATGGAAATAGCATATATCCTCTAAGAACGTTACGTGAGAAATGTAAAGTCCTGGACCAAAATAATCAATCAATCTATCTATCTATCTATCTATCTATCTATCTATCTATCTATCTATCTATCTAATGTCTGTACATGTTTATGGTATGTGTATACATGCATGTGGGTAGGTTCGTTTGCATGGGTTAATGCTATATCTTTCTTAATTACTCTATATGGGTTAGACTACACTGGCTAGTCTGCAAACCCCAAGGATTCTTTATCTTTACTTCCCTAGTTCTGGGATTACAGGTGTGGCTGCCATGCTAAGCTATAACATGGTCACTGGAAATGAGCTCAGGTCCTTATGCTTCTTCACAAGGATCATACTGACAGAGTTGCCTCCTCAGCATTTCACAGCCATTTATAAATAGATCAACCACTATTTGATTCCAGTGACTATCTGAATGTCTTATATCATAAGTAAGCTTTGTAAAACAACCATGTCCAGATAGATAAGTGATTATTTTCTATGTTGGATCCTGGCCAGGAACATTTTAGATGCTAGAGTTAATTCTCCTCCTTTTACTAAAAAAAATTGTCTTTAAATTCATTTCATTAAACTTATTGTTGGAGTTTTCCAACAAATACTAGGTACATTCCATGTGGATATGTTGGAATACTATTCAACTTATCAATCATGCATGCTATCTGTGTTATTTATAAACTTAATTATGAAATATTTATTCAAATCCCTGGGATTTGTTTGTTTGTTTTTTTCCTTGACTTGTAATGCTCAGTATTTTTGAAAGAATAAAATGCACTGGGTAGGGTGGCACACTCTTGGATTTCTAGCATTCTGGATGGAGATGCAGGCAGATATGAGTTTGAGGCCAGCCTGGTCTACAGAGTGAGTTACAGGGCAGCCAGGACCACTTAGGGAAACCTTACCTTAAAAAAACAAACAAAAATAATAAATAAATAAATAAATAAATAAAATACTGAATAAAAATGTTTAAATACTTATCTATGAATAAGAGTGATGTGTCTTTTACTCAATCTTGGTAACCCTTAACATGTCAGGTAGATAATCAGCCTGTAGCTTGTAATACAAAGTGCGAGAAAACATAAGGCTTGATAGGGGAAGAATCCAGTGCTATAGCATGTATTTGTCCAAAGCTGGCAGATCTGGCTCCCACTGCAAGCCCCAAGGAAGCATCTTCTTGCTTCTTTCCCAGCTATTGGTGTTGCAATCAGGCTTTGTTGTGCCCTGGTTTACAGACATATCACTAGTTCCTAACACAACTAAGACTATCAGAGAAATCAACAGCCTGAACAGAGCTGGAAGGTACCTATGCTAGAGCTCCTCATGAAAACAGAACCTTATGACACCGTGATTTCAGGTTTCTCCCCTAGAACTTGGAAAAAATGGGTTCTTGCCACTGTAAGCTCCTTCCTTTGGCCCAGTGTGGTACGGATAACACACACTTTGCTCTTCTTTGAACTATCATTCAGGTCTTCGTTCATGTTCTTCAGGGGTCATTTGCCTTTCCACACTAAGGTACAGAAATTCTGCACATATCTTACAGGCTTTTTAGCATCTTTCTAGTCTTTGGCTGACTCTAGTTGAGTTCAAGCTACAGATCGATGCATCTTTGATAGGTCTCCTTCTGTAGATGGAGTTGATGGAGCTATACCTAATAAATGTTCATTGGATTTCTGAGCCCTATGAGTTTAAAAGCAGCACATTACAACAAAAACTTTGTCTAAACTCAACTAAAGACTTATTCCTCTGAATAAGGCATAGATTGTATAGTTCTGCCTTCAAAACAAGACTTGCTTAAGCTGGGGAGAGGGATCCTCAATGCCACAGTGCTTGCTCAACCTTGGGTTAGATCCTAACATGAACAAAATCAAATGGAACAGAAACAAAGCAAAATAAAATAAAACAAAACTGTTCGCTTATCGTCTTTCACATTCAAGTTTCTACTGGCATATGGCTCAAAGCCTCCCATGCAATATAAAGCTGAAACCATACAAGCAAATAAAAAGACAAGAAAAATCCCCTATAAATTGTACAACTATTAAATGAACTGTGTACATTCTTCATAATAATGATAACTTAAAATATCTTGTCTGCTTTTACTTAGACATGAGTAAAATTTCAAATCAGCTGCAACTGCCCTGGTAGAGTTATTACATGTTTTATTCTCCAATATTTTCTCCCAAGATCAATAGTCTTTTTATTCATTGTTTACTATGAACCCTAAAATATTTTTCTGTTAAATTTCTAGTAAACCCATTGAGAGGAGGGACTAAACTTGGTATTCATGTTCTGTGTTCTCACCAAGAAAAATAAGTATATGAGGTGCAGGATACACAAGTTAAAATGGCTTACACTTTCTACAAGGAAATTATATGTCATAATAGAAAAATACTGTATGTATATATTATAGTTTTTCGGTTAAAAATAAGAAAACATGGGGAGGAAAGGGTTTATTTGGTGTACAAATACTGAGACATCAAGGAGGGAAGCCAAAGTAGGAAATCAAACTGGTTAGGATTTTGGAGGAGTTGAAACAGAGGCCACGAAGGGGTGCTGCTTACAAGATTTCTCTTTTCCTTATGGCTTTCTAATAAAATCCACAATCACTAGCCTAAGGGTACACCACACAAATCAGCTGTGCCCTCTTAATCAGTAATTAAGAAAATACCCTACAACCTCATGAAACTGAAAAGTCTCTGCATGGCAAAGGACACCATCATTCAGACAAAGGAGCAACCTACAGAATGGGAAAAGACTTCTACCCACTACACATCATATAGATGAAATCTATACAGAACTAAAAAAACCTAGATATTAAAAAAAATTCAAACAACAATTAAATATGGGTACATATCTAAACAGAATTCTCAAAAGAGAAAACTCAAATTGCTGAAAAACACTTAAAGAAATGTTCAACATTTTCTAGTCATTAAGGAGATACACATCAAAACTACTTAGAAATTTCCTATTATACCTGCCAGAATTGTTAAGATCAATATAACAAATGACAATTCAGGACAATCTTCAGCTTCATATGCAAACACATGCACACACACACACACACACACTACAGCAAAAACAACAAAGCAAACAAATAAGCAGTATAGCTAAAACAATCCTAAATAAAAGAACTTCTGGAGCTATCACCATCCCCAATTTCAAGTTATACTACAGAGCTATAGTTAAAAAACAAAAACAAAACAGCATCATGTTGGCACAAAACAGACATGATCAATGGGAGGGAATTGAAGATCCAGACATAAATCCACATACCAATGGATTATTTACAACAATCCACACACCTGATTTTTTAAATAAAATACATAACGTCTTCAACAAATGGTGCTGTTCAAATTGGATGTCTGCGTGGAGAAGAATGCAAATAGATCCATACTGATCACCTTGTACAAAAGTCAACTGCAAATGCATCAAAGACTTCAACACACAACCAGATACATGAACCTGATAGAAAAGAAAGCAGAGAATAGACTTGAACTCATTGTCACATAAAAAGACTTTTTGAATAGAATACAATTAGCACAGGCACTAAGATCAACACCTAGGGACCTCATGGAACTGAAAAGTGTCTGCATGACAATGGCCACAATCATTTGGACAAAGTAGCAATCTACAGAGCGGGGAAAGATTTTGCCAAAATATGTTCAATGGAGGGCTAATCCCACAATGTATAAAGAACAAACAAAACAAACTAGATATCAAGGTAACATAGAGAGCTAAACAGAGAATTCTTAAGAAAGAAAGCTTAAGTGACTAGGAAATACTTAAAAAAATGTTCAACATCCTTAGTCATGAGGGAAATAAAAATGAAAGTTATTTTGAGATTGCATCTTACACTTGTTGGGAATGGCTAATATCAATAAACCATGTGAGAGCACATGTTGGCAAGGATGTGAAGCAAGGAGAACATTCTGCCACTACTGATAGAAATAAAAAACTGTACAACCACAAAAATCAGTGTGGTAGTTCCTCAGGGAAAGGGGGAATCAAACTACTTCAAGATCCAGCTGTGCCACTTATAGACATTCACCCCAAGATCACTTCAACCTTTCACACAGATACTTGCTCACCCATATTTATGGCTATTCACAATATCTAGAAACTGGAAAAAACCTAGATGTCCCTCAACAGATTAATGAATAAAAGAAAATTTTATAGATTTAGAAAATGGAGTGTTTCTCAGGCATTAAAAAAAAAACTTCCATGAGCATAGATCAGCAGTATTAACATAGTAAAAATGGTAATCTTGTTAAATGTAATCTAAAGATTCAATGCAATTCCCATAAAAATTCCAACACAAATTTTTACAGATTTTTGAAAGAGCAATTCTCAACTTTATATAGAAAAATAAAAAACCCAAAATAGCTGTGACAATCCTGTACGATAAAAGAACTTCTGGAGGAATCACCATCTCTGATCTCAAGCTGTACTACAGAGCAATAGTGATAAAACTCACGTGGTATTGATATAGAAATGGACAGGTTAACCAATAGCATGTAATAGAAGACATTGAAATAAACCCACACACCTACTGACACTCGATTTTTGACAAAGATGCCATAAAAATAAAATGGAAAAGAGAAAGCACCCTCAAGAAAAAGTGCTGGTCTAACTGGATATCTATATGTAGAAGAATATAAATAGATCCATACTTATCACTCTGAAGAAAATTCAAGTCCAAGTGGAGCAGAGACCTCAACATAAAACCAAATACACTAAATCTGATGGAACTGGGAAAAGGATTGGTACAGGAGACTACTTCCTGAACAGAACACCAATGGCTCAGGCACAAAGATCAAGAATTGATCAATGGGATCTCATGAAATGAAAAGCTTTTGTATGACAAAGGACACTGTCATTAGGACAAAATGTCAACCTACAGTTTGGGACAAAATCTTCACCAACCCTACATCTGAAGAAGGGCTAATATCCAAGGTGTATAAAAAAACTTAAGAAGTTACATGCCAACAAACCAAACAAATCAATTAAAAAATGGGGTACAGAGCTCAACACTGAATTCACAACAGAGAAATCTCTAATGGTCAAGAAGCACCAAAAGAAATGTTCGGCACCCTTAGTTATCAGGAAAATACATAACAAAATGACTCTGAGATTCCATCTTATACCAATCAGAAGAGCTAAGATCAAAAACTTAAGTGACAGCACATGCTGGAGAGGATGTGGAGCAAAGGGAACACTCCTCCATTGGTGGTGGGAATACAAATGTGTACAACCACTTTGGAAGTCTTTTTGTGGGTTCAAAGAAAATTGGGAAGTGATCTACCTCAAGAACCAGCTATACCACTCCTGGGCATATACCCCAAAATGCTCCAACATAACCTCAAGGACCCTTGCTCTACTATGCTCATACCAGCTTTATTGGTAATAGTCAGAAACTGGAAACAACCCATATGTCTCTCAACTGAAGAATGGATAAAGAAAATATGGTTCATTTACACAATGGAATACAACTCAGCTATTAAAAAGAAGGATATCGTGAAATTTACAGACAAATGGATAGAACTAGAAAATACCATCCTGAGTGAGGTAACTCAGGCCCAAAATGACACGCATGCATGGTATGTACTCAATTATAAGTGCATATTAGCCATAAAGTACAAGATACCTACACTATAATCTACAGACCCAAAGAAGCTACATAACAAGGAGGGTGCAAAGGAGGAAGCTTGAATCTCATTCACAAAGGGAAATAAAATTTAATTGGAGGAAGGAGAGAGGGAAGGAATTGGGCTGGAGAGTTGACTGGAAGGGGAATGGGGATGATCAGATGTAGGAAGAGCCAAGGAAAGAGGACCAGGTAAGTGAGCAGAAACAAGGGGCGGGGTGTTCTCTAGCACATACCAGATACTGGGATGGGGCAGGATCCAGGGAGTCTTTGAGGGGTACTCTACTTACGAGTCCTAGCAGTGGGAAATATGGAGCCTGAATTGGCCATCTCCTATAGCCAGGTAGGACTCCTGTAAGGACAACAAACCAGTCACAATACCTTTAACCCAAAATTTGTTCTGCCTACTAGAAGTGCAGAGACAAAGATGTCATAGAGACTGAAGGAATGGGCCACCAATGACTGGCCTAACTCGAGATCTATCCCATGGGCAAAAGCCAAACCCTGTCACTATTAATAGTATTCTGTTATCATTGCAGACAGGAGCCTAGCATAATTGTTCTCTTGGGAGTCTCCACCTAGCAGCTGACCAAAACAGATGCAGAGACCCACAGCCAAACATTAGACGGAGCTTGGGAAGTCTTCTGGAAGTGTTGGGGGAAGTGCTAAGAAACTCAGAGGGGTTAGGGACTCTGAAAAGAACAACAGAATCAACTAACATGGACCCCTGGGGTCTCCCAGAGATTGAACCACCAACCAAAGAGCATTCATGGGCTGGACCTAGCCACTCTCCCCCTGCACATATGTAGCAATGTCCCCAACAACTGGAGTGTGGGCTGTCTCTGAATTTGTTGTCTGCCTGTGGACTCTGCTCCTCTAACTGAGCTGCTTTGACTAGCCTCAGGGGGAAAGGAAGAACCGAGTCCTGTAGTGACTTGATGAGCCAAGGTGGGTTGGTACCCAGAGGAGACCTCCCCCTTCTGGGAGGGGAAGGGGAAGAGGTGCTAGGAGAATGAGGGGCTTCAATTTGGATGTAAATTGAATAAATAAATTAATTAATGGGAAAAACATAATTGTAAATGTCTGATGATACATATGTTGGGATACAATGTAGCATCATCTATACTTTTGCATGTATTTAAAATATTCCACAATAAAACTTTTAAAAATATTACCCCCCAAAATTAAAATTAAAATCATGAAATCTGTAGGTAAATGGGGAAAAAATAATCTTAAGTGAGGAATCCCTGACCCAAAGAGAAATATGGTATGTATAACTTATATGTAGATTTTAGCTGTTAAATCAATGAAACTAACTGACAATCCACAGAACCACAGATGTGAGATACACAGTAAGAGTCTTTCCTTCTTTTCTCAAGGAAAGAGAAGTAGAATAAAATAGTTATGAATGGACGAGGGGGAGCCTGGAAAGGGAGGATAAAGAGGAAAGGTGGTGAGAATATAGTGAGGATAAGGGAGAAAATAGTGGGAGAGACAGCTAAAATTATGTGATATATTTACATGTATATAATATAATGATATAATATAAATTTACATACACACACACATATACACACACATACATATATACATATCATATACATATACACACATATGAAGGCAATCTAAATGAAGTTGCCAAATAATGGGGAAAACAGAGCCTCAGCTAGTCATCTCTTGCCACCAAAATGAAGCTAACAGTACTACAATTGGTCACATTTAATTGAATTGTTGGCACAATGCCTCATCCTGCATGGCGACTGTAGAACGGACCATATGACAGTTCCCACCCCTGAAGCAGAGCCAGCAGGGCGTGGGCCTCCATGAGTGCTGACAGTTGCTATAGGCAGGAGTTTTATTTGTTATAATAATGTATATATTTTTATCTTCCTCCCTCAGGTAATGTTCTCCCTGCTAAGGTTAATAATCTCATGATAATTAGAAGCAGCTCATGTCCAGGAGGCGAGAGTGTGTCTAATGTTCCTCAGCAAAAATAGTGAATGCTGAGACTTTCAGAACAGCCCTGAAGACTGTGGGAAAGAACTCTGAAAGAATGAGTTTAAAATATATAAACAGGAGTTCTCAACTATGCAAAACATAAGGATGCAATATAAACTTAAATGAGGGGCCTCACAGACCTAAAAGAACAGAGGTAGTTACATTATGAACCAGCATGTCAAATATTAAGGAAGATGATAAAGACATTTAGGGAGTAGTGTTTGAGATCCCATCCAGCTAAGTGCATTGCTTGTGCTTACATAGGCAGGAAATTCCTGAGTTCAAGGTCAGCTGGGGGGGGGGGGCAGAGTTACTTTAGCCCCAGACTTAGGAGGAATGGTGATCTCAGAGGTAGATCCCACCCAGCTAGCTTATTGTCTGTGCTTAAAAGGAAGTAAGATCTGGGAATTCTTTTGCTATGTTTAAAAAATAAAAAAAAAAATGTACTTTCTATCTTTTCTAAGAATCAAGGGGCTAAAGTCATAAAATGTTGATTTGTCAGATAATAAAAAGGGAACCTGAGGAATAAGATTGAACTGATATGAAAATAAAAGACTAGGCTTTGGTTTGCAAAAGCTGAGCTCCCTGGAGATCTCTGGGGAGCTGTGTCACACAGATCAAAGAGCTGTCAGCTTGTACCCATGATTGGCTTCAAGTTATTTCTTCTACCACTCCTAAACATCCGTTCATAAGAACCCCTGGCCAGGCTGAAGCTGGTGCTTGGCAGCACAAAGCTTGTGGAAATAACCAACCAATATCTGATTTGACTTGGGGCCTACTCCATGAGCTAGAACTCACTTGACACCGCTTAGATGACAAAGAACTTGAGATTCGATAGACCACTGTCCTAGAGTAAAACCAAACACTACTTTTCTACTGAAAGAATAAAGCAATGAAATGACTTCTAATGACAAGCTCCTATACTCACAGATCAGTGCCTTGCCCATCCATCATCAGAGAAGCCTCCCTTTGCAGTGGATGGCAATAAACACAGAGAATTACTGACCTTGCGACCCTCAGCCCTAAATAGTATGTCTCTGTGAAATCTTTTCCTCTGGCCACAGGGAAGCCCAGGAAGAGGGGATAGAAGGAATGTAAGAATCAGAAGGGACAGAAAGCACAAAATAAACAAGGCCCTTTGAAACAATGAGATAAATACATACCTGAACTCACAGAAACTGGGCAGCATGCACAAGTCCTACAGTCTACGCTGGATGAGGTCCTAGAGTTGAAATAAGTGGACACAATCTCTCTTCCCTAACCCAGAAACAAAATTCACGAGATAATCTTTTGGAAATGAAAATTTAGCTTCCTCTCAGGAAGTTTCATTAGGGAAACAAACTACACTTATGGATAGTCTGCATGCCCAGACATAGATGGCCATTAGAAACTGGCCAAAGGCATCTTTGGAGTTTCTTGTTTCATAATGTTGTGTTAGGGCTTTTGTTTTTATTTTATTTTGTTATTGTATCTTTGTTGTTGTTCTTGTTTTAGAGACAGGTTTTCTCTTTGTAGCCTTGGCAGCCCTGGAACTCCGCTCTGTAGACCAAGCTGGCCTTTAACTTATAGAGATCTTTCTGCCTCTGCCTCTCGAGTGCTGGGATTGAAGATGTGTGCCAACATCACACAGCTTACTTTTTATTTTTATGATTCTCTTTTTATTCCATAGGTCCTTTGTGTCTATATTATGTTTTCTAGTTTAGTGTTTTTGTGGCATTCTTGAGCATGCAAATGAGTGAGTCTCTGTTTCTTGTACCTTCTTTTGGCCTCTTTTCCTTCTGTTTGTTTTGTTCTATTCTGGTGTCTTAGTTTTTGTTATATCACCTTATATATTGTATGCACTATATTTATCATTATTATTTTCCCATAGAAGCATATTTGTTTTCTACTGTGAGAAAGAAAAGGAGAACCAGAGAGGGGAAACGGGGAAGAACTAAGGAGTTAAAGGGAAAGGGAACCATAATCATGATATATTCTGTGAGAAAAAAATCGATTTTCAATTTATAAAAGGAAAAATAATAAGGAAAAGAGCCTGTCTATAACCTGGTCATATGGAGGCACTTTCACAGTTGAGGCTCCCTGCTCTCAAATGACCATAACCTGTGTCAAGTTGACATAAATGTAGCCAGTACAACAAACAGGTGAATGGTACTTTAACCCGCTATGGAGAAAGCTCAGGTCAGCAGATGGTCTAGCAGGCAAATGGTCTCTACATGAGCCAGAAGTCATGAGGTAAAAGAAGACACATCTCAATTTTCTTTCCAGTTACATCCCAGATAACTCACTGGAGGAGATAACTGAGGGAAAAGGCAGGACCAAGGCTATTAGTTATCCCAGAGTAGTGCTCCTGGGGAGCACTAATGAAATAGAGAAAGACCAGAAAGGGAAATTGATTTATCTACAAGAAAAAAAATATCCAAAGCAAATTCAACAGAATTTTGTCTCCACTGAGAGTATACATATGATTAACTCTATTAGAAAACCATAAGTCTCTACAGCATTTATATGTATTATTTCTGTTTTGAATCATCCCATGAAAGTGTCACCTTCATGGGGCTTTTATGACAAATGAAATGGCAAAGACATTCTGTGTAGCCAGAATGAGACGTGTTAATGTACGTTCTTCATACTTTTAAACTCAGGCTATGTCTGATCCTACAATGTATTTTCAGCATTTCTGACGGTATCTATCACTTTTTATCATTTTGAATTAATTTTTCAAATAGGCTTGTCAAAACCCAATTAGGAAGTTACCTGCTCCTCTCAGTTTGGTTATACTTAGCAAGGAAAGGTGACAGATATTTAGTAGCAAAGCCTAAGTTGTCTGGCAGCTTTAAAAATGTGTAAATTGAAGGTCCAAACAGATAAACAGACTATAAATAATTCTTAAGCTGTAAAAAAAAATAGAGTAAAAGGATAAAACAATGCAAAAGCTTCATAGGGAATGTAAGACTGGCATTAAACAAAATCAGCAGTATCTTTTAATCTAAATGAGCACTGACCACAAATGACTTACACATACTGTGAGATCCCTCAATTGTTCTTAAATGTCATCTTGGAATCGGAAAGCTAATAAACGTCTATAGACCAAAGTAATAGTGTAAGTGAAGTCACTTCACAATGGGGAAAGCAAAGAATTCTCCAGTGTAGAAAAGCTTGTACAACGCTCTGCAACTAAAATCTATCTTCCTTATTGTTAAGTTAATGGGCCTTAAATTAAGAAAGTATCTTGTAGAGGGTAAAATAATTTCTTTCATGTAAAGTTACTGGGCAGAAAGTTACTAAACCATTGATTATCCCAGCACAACAGCAAAAATACCAGCAACTCACCACTATAATGACCGTGTTATCCCCTAATACCCTCTGCTCTACACTAGGAACTGAATCCAGGATCATTTCATTCTTGGCATGTATTTTACCACTGAGTTATGCATCCAGCCAAACCCTCTTTATTCTACCTAAAGTATGTGTGGTCTATACCCTTCATTTTACTTTTTAAGCCTCCCCCCCATGTGTGTGTGTGTGTGTGTGTGTGTGTGTGTGTGTGTGCATTGTCTGTCTCTCTCTGTCTCTGTCTGTCTCTCTCTGTCTCTCTCTCTCTGTCCCTCCCTCCCTCCCTCCCTCCCTCCCTCCCTCCCTCCCCGCCTCTCTGTGAGTGTACATGTAGTGTTTAAAAAGGCCAGAAAAGGTCATTGGGTTCATTGGAGCTGGAACTGCAAGTGATTATGTTACCCTGGAAGTAAGTGCAGACACCCAAACTCTTGTCCTTTGCAACTGCAGAATATGAGCCAGCTCTCCAGCTCTTACCCTTAATTCTAAAATTCCACACATTTAGAGTTCACTAAGGTAGAAATGTCCTACATGTAATTCATGTAATTGCCATTATACAATTTAACCATTATATCTTCACCACTTAAAGACTTCTATTTCATTATTCTCCATTATACTCTTATATAGATAAAAGTTTCTTTGACAGAGAAAAGATAATAGGAAAAGGAAATTGGGGGAAGAAAGTAGGCAGGGGAAGGAAACTGGAAGGGAGGCAGAGAAGAATGCAAAAAAAGCAGCAGTGGAATGAGAGGAGGAGATATCATACCTGGGTCAACAGGATTGGGTGCCCACAGGTAATCACCAGCAACCACAGGCTCATAGACTGGGTGGAAAATTCTAGGTAGATCTTAAGAGCATAGTGACCTTCCAAGTGGGAAATGATAATGAAAAGTAGGTTGCATTTATGTATCAGGAAATCACTTCCTCTCATTGCCAACAATCAATCACTCATAAAAACATTTAGTGCAATGACAGTATAAAACCACTGTCAGGTGCCTGTTCAAAAGGGCCATGCTGAGGCTTGTACAGTACAAGCTTTTCAATACAACATGAAGAGAACCAAATATTGTGGCACACAGAAGCTGAATATTTGAACACTGAGCAAGTCTGGAGGTCTCTCAGAAACCAGCAGGCTCTAGACCTGACCATCAGATTTAGAATAAAGTGTGTGTGTGTGTGTGTGTGTGTGTGTGTGTGTGTGAGAGAGAGAGAGAGAGAGAGAGAGAGAGAGAGAGAGAGAGAGAGATTTCACCATTTCTCTTCCCACCCAGATGCTGTGTTTTGAACATCTTGAATGTAACCCCCAAACATTCATGTGTGGTAGGCTCAGTTCCACTGTGGGAATATTGGAACATGGTGGATCTTTAAGAACAGGGGCCTAATGGAAGGTTATTAGGTCACAGGGGCACCTTCCATTTTAAGGGACTTGGGTCATTCTTATGAAGCTTTCTGGGCTAGATCTCAAGGTTAACCTGTAAAAAATAAAGAAGCCTCAACAGATATGAGAATACTGAATTAATATCATGCATTCTATCAGATCACCATGAACTAAGGCTGGTCTTAAATAACAACAAAAACAACAGAAAGCTGACATTTTCATGGAAGCTGAACAACTCTCTACTCAATGATAACTTGGTCAGGGCTTAAATAAACAAATAGACTAAAGACTTTTTTAGAATTTAACAAAAATGATGGCACAGCATACCCAAACTTATGGGACACAATAAAAGCAGTGCTAAGAGTAAATTGTTTTCAAATACTGGTAAAGATACCCAAATACTGAGTAGAAGTATTTGAGAAGAAGTAAGCAAAGCAAATTTGGATATGATAGTAAAGGTATCAATCAAACCTGATTCATTTTAAAAATTAAAACAGAAATGCACACTATAGTGAAAACACAGCATTGCCATTAAATTAATACATATCTGGTTACAATTTTTTCCTGCTATTCAAGAGCTCATCACCAAATGCTAAGTGGATTTCCTTATTTTCTAATTTTTCCAGTCATTTTAAAAAAAATATTTTGTACTTTAAACATTACTGAGATAATAGTGTCACTACACAATTATTGGCTTTAGAAATTTCTGTTTGAAAGAGGAATTTTACAGCCATGGCTATCCCAGATATATTCTCTTCCCTCCCCCATATGTGTGGGTGTGTATGTGTGGGTGTGTATATATATATACACACCCACACATATCTGATAGCATTCAAGGAAGGAGGTGTTAAGCCAGTGACACTTACAAATGGATGCAAAATTAAACACACATGTAAACAAGATCTTAATGCAGGCATAAATGTACATATTTTATTTTGAACTAGAATTGTGCAATGCACAAAGGAAAACTTTAGAAATGGAAATGGCCCCAGTCAGTACACACTCTATGCTGTCAACGTGGGCCATAACCATTTTAATGAGCAATTACCTGTACATCTGTCTGCTTTATTAGACTACACCCTTTCTTTATTCGCCTATATATTTCTAGGACATGAGACAAAATTTACTAGTGGTTAGATAAGTACTCATTTGAAGGCAAATGGATACAACTAGAAAAATCATCCTGAGTGTGGTAACCCAAACTCATAAAGATAAATATGGTATGTATTTACTTATAAGTGGATAGTGGCTGTGAAGTAAATTATAAGTTACAACCCACAGACCCAGAGAGGCTAGGTAAAGAGGAGGGTTCCGGGTGGATATACAGATACTCCTGGGAAGGGAAAATAGAATAAATTTTGTAGGTTGACTGGGGGCAAGTGAGGACACAAACGGGCAGGATCACATAGAGAAAGTGGAAGAGGAGAATGTGGGGAGAGACTATTGGAATTGGAGAGCATTGTGGAGGTGGGGATCTAGTGTAGAAGAAACTTCCTGGAGTCTAAGAGAGTGACCCTAGTGAAGACTCATAGTCATGAGGGATATGGAGTCTGAATTAGCCATCTTTTGTAGCCAGGCAAGGCTTCCAGTGGTGGGACTGACTGACCGAGTGGCATTTCTTTTGAGGTGCTGGCTGAGGAAGTCCTATGGAGATATCTAAACAACCTAGGCTTATGTTAGAATAGAAGGTCACTCTCTGAAAACTGTCAGTGGGGCCCCATTACCAAGGACAATACCCATCCATACTGCTCACTGAACACAGAGAGAGGTCAAGCTGGTATGGACGCAAAGCCTTCACACCTATATTCTAGTCTCTTTGGTGCCAGAAATACTCTGCAGGCTATAGAAAGAGAAACCTGGATAGCACTCCAGCCACAACCCCCCCACACACACACTTACAATCTGTCCTGTCCGTAAGTTGTGTTGGGGTACTAGTAGCACAGAACTCACGAGAGTAGCTAACCAATGCTTGGTTTCATTTGAAGCCCATGCTGTGAGAGAATAAAGCAGACTACTTGGAGGACCAGGAACCAAAGACTGGTGAGCTGAGAGATCTAGGGCTGAACTAAATAGTTCAAATAAATAAATAAATACATACATACATACATACATACATACATACAATACATACATCAATTCAATGAAATGATTCCTAATGGTATTCTGCTACACTCATAGTCTGGTCTTTTCCAGTCACCATCAGAGAGGCTTCCTCCAGTGTCAGATAGGGACAAATGGAGAGACCCAGAGCCAAATTCTTGTCCTCTTTTTTATTAACTGTTGCTGTATGCATATACATATTGTGCACACGCGTGCGTGCACGCATACATACACACACACACACACACACACACACACACACACACACACACGCATTCCTAAATGTAGCCTGCCTAGCCTGTATAAGGTTAACTGCATGGATGTTTTCATAGTTGAACATTTGATGATGGACAACCAACTGTTGTGTTGGTATCATAAAAACAGGGCTTTCAGTCAACATTTGGATGGCAATCTATATAGAAGTAATTAAATTCTATAGTGAAATCAATAATGTACTGAGAGACAAATGATCAATGACTAAGCTATTTACAGTGTCAGAGATTTTATTTTACCTTTCTCACGAGCATTCTGTCTTTAGTTTTATAACTAAGAGATACAAAATATTTTAATAGAGTAAAGGGAGACCACTGCCCCTTATGAATGCTAACTATACATGATTTTCTTCAAACTAAATCAAAGATGCATGTCAGTAGAAGACATGCCTTGTAAAAAAAAGATTAAAGCAAGTTCATTTAAAAAATAAACAAACAAAAAACAAGATCTCACCCATAAAGCTGAAGAACAAACTCTTTTAAAACAAATGCCCAATGATTAAATGCACTGCTGAACAAATGCTACAGAAGATAAACAGTGGGAATCATTGAGCAGACCCAGGAGTAACGTCTGAGCCAGTATAAAACTTCATGACACTTTCGGGAACGAGGAAATGGGATCATTGGTTCTTATGACTCAAAACTTAGAGATATTAACTCTAAATTTACGCAGAAAAGTAGAAACTACTCACCCAAGACAATGTGGGTAGGATGTGGAAGAGAATTAAACTTAGATGCTAAGAAAGTCAAACTTCTGAAGAGAAAACAGAAAGTCACACCAAGACTGAAAAAGTATTATCATCCAATGAAACCTGAGACCAAATGAGGCTCTCTCCAGGGACCTACAGTAGTGTCTCAGCTCAGAGAGCCTCTGAGAGATGACATGCAGTTTCTAGGGCTTTGCTGGTACTAAATTGAGTTAAGGACCAAGAGGGTCTAAGAATCCAGTGGCTATAGACTCTTGAAAGAATCAAAGATACACAGGAGCACAAAAATCTTCATGTTGATGTAATGCTAAACCACGAAAATAATCTGACATCAGGTAACACCACCAAGCACTTCATGTGTGCCCATGTGCTCTCCCTATGCTGGTGCTGAGTGTGGGAATTAGGGAATGGTACTCTGAAGCTATCTGCATGGACCTCTGCTCTTTACTGCTATTCGCATTTAGTGTCTATTCTGGGGATTAAATGGAAGGTTGAACAGCCCACTCCTCTGTTATAAAAATACAGAAGGAAATGAATTAGACAGAGGCTTAGCCCTGCTGTCTGTCACAAACGTGCTACATGGACATGGATAATTCATAAGCTCGGGTTGCTCTCAAACTGCTTAGAGATCAATTCTGAAACTATTGGTTTTTCTCAATTATTGTCAGATATTACTTTTATATGCATATCACTTGGTCTACATTTAAAAACTGGATGTCATCAATAATGAAAATGATTACACAGCCCACTGACAGGTAACATCCACCTAGATCCTCTAAATAGCAATGAGAATCTCTGACATAAAAGCACATTGTTTTTTCAGATTCTTCTAGAATGCTTATTTTTCAATGCCACCCTTAGCATATACAAAAAAATATGATGTGAACTCAAATAGCTAATATCAAAAATAACAAATACAATGTGATCTGCAGAACTCAGTGCAAACCTGAAATCTCACTTCTCATTACCGGCTGCTGGATTCCATCTGTGAACGTGCTGACCTTTTTTTTTTTCATCCCTCCTGCCACAGGCTGCCAATCTTGGTTTACTTAGCGATCATCAATTCTCCATGAATGCGTCTTCCCTGGCATTATTTCAAAGTTCAAAATGAGATTTTGACAGGTCAAATGCTTTCTAGAATATGCAAAGTAAATCTTTCTACTTCAGTAAAATGACAGAATTTCCATTAAAACATTTAAATGTTATCTTCCAGTCATTTCCCTTCTAGCTAGCATATGAAAGAATAAGAAACATGTGCTATATAAAGTGCTGAAAAAGGTATGGAAATTGCATAAAGAAAACAAAAGCAAAACAACAACAAAAAACCTTTAAAAGCTCTCAGTTTTTTTTACATTAGCAGTGAGAAAAATGTATGTGGCAGTGGAGAGTTAGAGCATAGATTATTTCTGTAGAAAGGCAGCTGCTGAAGTCAAGTCCTCTGTTACTTGAACTAAGAATTAAGAATCTAAATAAGGAGGCAAGCATCATGGGTTGGACATCTATTCTGGATATATAGAATTGAGCTATAGTTCTATATTGTTCTTCAGATTTTAGAGATGTAAGATCATTTGACACAAAGGAATGGATAAATGAATAGAAACAGCATTGAATGTCCAGAGCACTATACTACTTGAGAGGGTTTTGAGGTCATCTTTCTCCTGCTACAGATGGGGCAGCAACAGTCCATGGCAATGACATGAGTTACACCTGCACAAATGGATGCAGAGTGAAAACTCATTCTACACAGCTACAATCCAATAGAGGAGGAAGCTAGGATTAAGAGAGGATATCCTCTAGGGGTCATTCATGATTCATGAACGAGAAAATAGAATCCAAAGGAAACCAACTGGAGTACTCACCTCAGCTGTAGTATATCACTGAAGGAAGTCAGAAAATCAGAAAAAGCAGGAACCTGGAGGCAGGGACTGATGCAGAGGCCATGGACGAGTGCTGCTTACTTGCTTGCCTGCTATGGCTTGCTTAGCCTGCTTTCTTTTTGTTTTTTTTTTTTTCAGCCTTTCCTTCTTTTTTATTTTATTTTTTTTAAATCAAATTGTAATTTTTACTTATTCACACAGGGGTTATAAACACAAAAAGGCAGGAGGTGGGGAAGGGGATGACATTGGAGCATCGGTATTCAGGGGGAGTACAGGTATCTTTCAGAACAGAGTATCGACTGGGTGAAGGTTCAGGGGACAGGTCACTATGACTCTGCCTGTGATTCACTTGTCCTTATCTAAGTTGGTATTATCCACCAAGGCTACCTATTTACAAGGTCTATGACTACTCAGGCTGGTAAATTTCTACAAAAGCTGCTTGTTTACAATAGCTTATAGCCATCTGTTTCAATGTTTTTCCACAGAGACCCAAGACTTTGTGTGTATGTATAACAGGCCTATTGCTGATTTTAGGCCTATGGTTGATTTTAAGCAGGGCTGCATCTGACATCTCCTCCCTTCTCTAAGTATAGAATGACTGTGGTGATTCTAATCTTGTGAAGGCAGAGATAGAGGCTTGACCTCCAGTAATTGAAGGGACCATGGCATTACCTACAATAGACTGGGCTCTCCCCCATCAAGTTGTACAGACTTGTGTACAGCTGGATCTTTTAGAGGCATATTGTCAACTGTGTTTCCCTCTTTTCAGGTAACTCTAGCTTGAGCTTAGTTGACATAAAACTACCCAGTACTATTATCTAGCAAAAATTTACTACTTCTTTTAAAAAGAGTCCTTGAAGGCACATCTAAGCAGACATTTGAATTCCAATTTTGGAGTCCATGTTGCACATAAAACAATGACTCAAATTTAGAGTTAAAATTTTGCAGTGGGAATATTTATTTACAAGTTTCATATGAAAAGACACTGAAATTGTGTTTTAACTTATTTTAGGACTTCTCATTTTCCTCCCTATATAAATATAAAAACTGAATAGCTAGTAGGAGTGATCACAGTGGGAGTGAGGCTGTTTATGCTAATACTACTATTGGTTACTTTTTATTGCTAATACTATGTGTCAGTTATTGTCTGTTGCTGAGATAAATACCATGAACCAAAAGTAAATTGTGGAAGACAGAGGTTATTTTTATATCCATGATATTGAGAAGGCCATGGCCAATGCTATCCTAAATTGGAAGCTGAGAGATCACATTTCTCCATACACATGCAGAAAGCATAGCTAAATGGAAGTTGGTGAAGCTTCAAGTTTAAGGCCCTCCCACAGTGACATGCTTCCTGGAGGAAAATTCCATCTCTTCCAGGTTCCATAACCTCCCCAAATAGTAACATCAATGGAGAGAACCAAATGTAAGAGCCTATGGATGTCTTTTCTCATTCAAATCACAACATTCCTATGGTAATTAAAAAAAAACAAATGTAAATTAATCTGTAATTTTCACCCAGTCTTTGGAAAGAGAAGAGAGCACAACAAGCAAACTTACATACTTTGTGAGAAGTTGCAAATAAAGTCACCTCTGATTGAGAAGAAAATGCAGTTTTCAGGAGGAACATAATGGGTATCGTCCCCACTTTACTACAGTCATTCATTTCATCAGCACAGCTGATGCACACGCTTTACTAAACTTTACTTCCTTTGCATTGTGCTTACTTGAAAACAGCCTATGCTAAATGGACATAGTAATAAATCCCTCCCTAAGTTCTTATTTTATACCCAATAACTAGTGTACTTCCTACCTCTCACTAGAGAAGGTTCTCTCTGAAGTAGATGATGATTAATAAGGATCCACAATTTGTCAACATTCAGAGAATAAAAGGCTAGAGAATGTTTAGCTCTAAATAGGACATGTATGTCAATCATGTCTCTTGACCTTAGGAATCACCACAGAAGGAGAGATGAAAGATTCTAAGGGTCAAAGCTAGTACATGTCTTCAAAAAATAGTATTTTCCAGACATAATAATGCTGTTGCTCACATGAACCCACAATGATTGTAACTACATGCACAAGAAAAATTAATCAAATCCCTCTTTAGGCACAGGAGGGGCTCAGAAATCCCACCTCTTGCTGAAAGTTACTGACAATGGATTACTACTGAGGGAAGGTACAGTTTTCTTCTCAATGCTGTCCCCAAGGGCTATCCATACTCCAGTAGAGGAACCGTCCTATATTCCTGCATATACCAGATTCATTAAGTAGATGAAGTGAACTTAAAAAAAAAAAAACACAGAGTTGGGAGGAAAAGGTGTTGAAGGAAACAGAAGAAGGAATTGGAGGTGAAGGAATGGGCAGTGGATTGATAGATACATATTATGTGCTCATATAAGATTCTCCAGCAATTTAAAAATCCTAAGAAAACCATCACTATCAGTTTAAAACAAGAATTTTCCTGCAGCCCCACCTTCACACCAGCCTAGGATAATATCAATTTTGCATCATGACCAGTCAAACAGTGGTATTTCATATTACTTCACTTTGCAATTCTCTGGCAATAGTTTGTATCCTTCGTTTTTCTTTGATCCCTACGTGTGGTGTCAAGTTTTGGTCATCTTAATCTGTTTCATTATTGGTGAATTCTTGAGTTCTTCACATATGTTGGAAACTAATCCTTTATTAGGCATGTCCTGCAAGTGTGTCACTAGCCTATGCTGTGTCCCTTCTCATGAACTTCACAGAAACACTTTAGAGAAGATACATTTCTTTTCCAAAAATTCCATCAATTGCTTTCTTTTTTTCAGGGATGGAGTCAAGGTCCAACCCCAAAAATCTTACATATTTCTTTCTGTTTCTTCTAGGAGTTACCCAGTGTCACATCTAAGTCTATGGCACACTTTGTGAAAGGTATAACTTCCAAGTACAGATTAATACTTTGAACATGGGTATAGCCTTATTCTAGAACATATCTTCTGGAATAAGTATCATTTCTCCACTGTATCATAGCTGCTCTCTGATCAAATGTTATTTTATAGTAATAGCATGTTTTCAGGTGCTCTATGATGCTTCCTTAATTTGTTTGTATTTTTACTAATATCTGCTGACCTGATGACTGTAGGGTTCACTATAAATCTTGATGTGATTTAGAAAAAGAAGACATCTATTTTGGAGTAATTTTAGATTCGGGCAAAAGTTATAAAGATAGTTTGATAAAAACCTCATGCATCCATCATTTTTCAATTAAACCTTTCTTTTAGTGTGCCAGGGTATACTTATCAAAATCCAAAATGGCCTCATTGGTTTATTTTTTTTTCAGTTGATACGAGGTAGGCAACTTTCCTCGAAATCCACAGTGTTTTTTCCCTAACTACTTGCTGGTGTATGCATATATGTAAATGTATGCTAGCTTTTAAAATTTTGGGGAAAGATTTCATCATGCAACACTCTGGCTTTCAAGATAAGATATAAACCCTTTTCTTTTTTTAAGATAGCCTGATCTCAAACAAGTTAGACAATATATCTGCTATAGCCCCAAGATCTTTGTTATATGACCTTGCTAAGCAAGACTTCAGTAACTATCAAGTGTTCCTTTAATTCAATATATACTTGTAGACTGATATATTAAGTAATATATGATCTATGAATCACAAGTCTAAGCAGCTGGATATTTTGTTTTGTACAACAATCATCATTGCCTCAGGGAAGTTCAGAATATTATGATTCCACACTTTCGATTTTGCCCTAGCCAAAGATATGCTATATGTCGTGTTTCTTCAGAAGGAAACATTTAAGGCATTTGCACAATGACAGGAACCCATTCTCCAAATGATTCTGAGATGCTTAGGGCATAAGTGAACTCTCCAACTTAACATCTATGGGCACCTCACTGAAACAAACAAATGATAACATGTGAAAACCACTCACAGGAAATACACACAGAATTCCCGTTTGAGTCATAAGCTACAGTCAGAAGTAACAGCACCATGGAATTGGTCGTATTATTCATTCAATAAGAAAGGGGAATGCATTCTCTTGAAATTAATTAGTGCCCTTAATTATTATAAAGCCTAAAACGAAAACTGGCATAAGATAGTAGTTTACTATTGAAATCCTGATTATAAAGCATCATTTATGAATGTGAACCAGAAGATAGCTAGACTCAGCTATATCAGCCACTGCCAGAGATGATTCTAAACACTGTACCTCACAAACAATGTGAATAATTTCCAATTTTATTTATCTCTCAAAACCAGGCTGTGGACTTGGACTTTTTAAATTGCAAAACAGAAGTGAAAATCCTTTGGAGAAAGTCAAAGGCTCAAAGACTCCTTGCCACACCAGTGAAATGGTCTTAGAAATCATCACAGTTCCTGAAACAGAGTTCTGTAAACTCACCTCGTAGTAACTCCGGACTGCATTGCAGAAGGCTTCATCTGCCACTATCTGAGTTTCTCCATTAAGGAAGGCCTGGAACCGTTCTTTCAGTAACTGTAACTGTTGTTTGTTAAGCTACAAGAAAAACAAACAAACAAACGAATGAATGAATGAATGAACAGATGAATGGATAAATCACCTCATATATACAACATATAAAAAGTACATTTACTGTATATAGATTTGATTAGATACCGAATTACTCTGTAGTAAGAGTGAAATATCTTACCACTTGTACTTATGAACAGTTTTTACCAAGTGACTTCCTTGCCTTTCTCAGATTAGAGATACAGACTTAGACTCCAAATGTCTCCCCTACACAGAGTTCCTAGTGTTAGCTTCCACTTCCTTTACAGAGACGGGAAAAATCTAAATATTTTCTGGGAGACTGATGTATGAAATAGTGCTGAATAAATAAAGTGAAGAGGGTAAGAAGTCTTAGAAAGGAGTAGACACCCTTTGGGGGCAAGAGGCAATAAGTGGTAAGCCCTGAAAGACACAAGAGACTCCCAACAAAGTATCTTCTGAAAGAAACAAGTGCTGACTTCTAAAAGTTAAAATTTCATGAACAAGTATGCTTCAAATGTCTAAACTGAATAAAGGGACCCATGAGCAGATGACAAATTGAGGAGACCAGAGATACAACAGGTAAACTGGGAACAAGTTCTAAAGTCCACTGGGAGAACACAGATTTATAACCTGATTTAATCACCGCTGGGAACACATCACTACTGACTGTCCTAACTGCTGAGGCTAGCTTAGACACACATTATGACTCACCTGTCAAGCACTCTAGTCAACTACAACAGTATCAGCTGCATAATTTTAAGCTCCACTGCAAAATAAAGATAAGGTGCTTCTTATTAAAAAGTTATAATTAATTTTATGATAGCAGGAACAGAGATTTAAACCAAGTATAGGTCCCTGAAAACATTTTTCTCAGTGCCTTGTGTCCTTTCAATAGGATGCTAATCTTTATTACACATGTGTGCATGTATATGTCACACACACACACACACACACACACACACACAAAATTCACAAATATGGCCTAGAGGAACAAAAATGCTGTGCTCATGTTCAACTAACAAAGCAGTTCCAGGAATAGTGAATGTCGGAACACATAATGACCAGCAAAAAAGTGATGTTTCTGATCCATCCCATCATGATTAAGCGTAGGTCTCTGTCAAGTTGTAGAACCTATGGAGGGATATGAGGCATGTGGAACCATGCTGTGGAAAAATGATTAAAGGATTAGAAAGCTAAACAAACCGGTATGATTTGGCTTCAAAAAGAACACTGGTGTGAAATAAGTTTAAATCTGTTCAAAGGGCTTATTAAAATGCCATTCATATATAAAGGAGACAAGCTCTCTCAAAACCCTTATTTTATTTAGGAGTCTAACAAACAAGAAAGCTTGAAGTGAAACTGTTATGGTACTAAGAGGCTAATAAATATGTGTTCTATTGTACCAAGGTGCTAAAAAAAAAAAAACTAAAATGTTCTTGTTCTGAGGACTGAAAAATGAAGATGAAATAGATGTCATAGTAATCATCTACTCACAGCATTCTAATCAATGCAATCATCTGTACTTCGCTGGATGTTAATATTGCTGTTTGGTTTTTGATACAGTCTCATGTGTCCCAGGCTGGTTTCAACTTGCTACATGGCCTAGGCTGGCTTCAAACTAGGTGTGTAGCTCATGCTGATCTGAAACACCAGATTTTCCTGCCTGTCTTCCCAGTGTTTGATTATAGGCACACACCACCACACACACATCAATGTATTAATCGTATGAAATCGATAACAAGTAACCAGGTATAGCTCACAAAAAGGGCCAAACAGAACTGGAGGAACAATTACTTAAGTCTGAGGCAATGGATAACATGTTAGTTCCCAATCCATGGTAGTCACAAGAGGGAACTTCACCTTACAAATCCAGTGTCCACTGAAACTTGAAATGGAAATGCTTGTGACATAGAATGGCAGTGACATAGAAGAAACTGTCATAAGCATTTGTCCCAGCTCCCTCATTCAAGAAAACATTGTTTCATGAAAACTAACTTGTTTCTCTTTCAATTTTCTTCAGTCCAAAGAATTTTGTTACTTTGCTGATAAATGCCTCTAAAATATGATCTTTGCAATTTCTACTTTATCTCTTTATTTGTGAGAATTATTTTCCAATAAGTATGGTCCAGTAAACACAAAGATCCTACCCAAAGAAAAGAGATTGGGAAAGATCATAGACTCAGGAACTACAATGTGTGTATGTATCTACATATCAGGATCCAATTTCTACAAATAAAATAATTCTAATGCTGCTATATTGTCTCATTTTTGGTGGTGGATAAGGGAATAACATATATTCAATATTGAAAGTACATAGTTTAATGTAAGCTCCATAGCTTCCATTTGAGATCTAATCTAACTGTATAGAAGTGTACTGGATCATATGAACTTTGGGTATGGTTTATTTTGGTTTGTGATATTTTGATTTACAAGTTTTCATGTTAAAGTTCATAAATTTACATCTTTTAAATGAATATCCATATAAATTACAGTTACATTTAAGAAATTCAACAGCACCAAAAGTTACAGTTATATAAGGAGTCGATAAAGTCATTTAATTAGCACAAAGTTATATTTCCACATAGATGAAATGGGGGAAAATCAAATTAATCTTCTAATGAATGTAGCACTGAAGGTAGCTCCCAGAAAGTAGTTCCATGAAAGGATTTTCTATACTCAGAAACAGACTAGTTGAGTTGTATGCTGACTCAAGAGACAGACACAAAAACAATCAGAAATGAATACATGCATAGCAACTCAAAATATGATTTGAAAATTGATTTATGTTTACTGAGGTCCACTTTTAACTACAGTCTAATACCAAAGAGTAGCATAAATATAACTGGCCATCTCCCCAAAAATATATAAATCACACCATAATCAAAATTATATGAGTTAAATGGATTAAAGATTTCAATATATAAGAGTTGAACCAAATTAGAAGAAAACATGGGAGAATTCCTTTATACATTCGTGTGCGAAAAACCTCTTTAATTATGACTCAAAAATCTAAACTTCCATTAGATGAAAAGAAGCCTTCAGATCAGTGTTTCTTGTGAATGTGAATACGTCCTCAAGAAAATAGAAAATTTGAATTCAATAGTTATAAAACTCAATTACTGAGCCTAAACCAAATAAGATTTCTCCTAGCTGTGTGGTTCAACACTCAAATCTCAGTAAGTATAACCCATTATGAAGGTAAGGAGTGAAAACAAGACACATAATCCTATTAGTAGGCATAGAGAAAGCATTTTGGAAAGTAAAAATTACCATGAACTAACAAACATAGAGAAACACCCTAAACTTCTATTTTTTTAAGTCCACAAAACTGGACAGTCGTTGAAGCACATAGTGGTGACACATTAGCCGCTTTCACCCTAAGATCAACCAAGTGAATGGATGTTCAACTGACCACTGCTTATCAAGAGAATGATAGAAGTCTTAACTAACACAGTAAGAAAACAAGGCAAAGGAAGGAGGAGGAAGAGGAGGAGGAGGAAGAGGAGGAAGAAGAGGAGGAAGAGGAGGAGGAGGAGGAGGAGGAAGAGGAGGAGGAGGAAGAGGAAGAAGAGGAGGAGGAATGATAATAAAAAGTGTCTTTCTTCATAGGTTATAATGAAAGTCTATGAAAAAGTTCAAAAATAACAATAACAAAAAGTCCCTCACCTAATAATTAATTATAGTATGGCCGCAGTGTGTAAGATTTATGCACAAAAGTTAATTCTTTCCTATGTAACATTATTGAATAAATTGAACTCGAAATAATTGTACAAAATAATCTTTATTACCGCCCAATGCAAAGCCTGAATCTAAATCTAACAAATGTACAAGGCTGTTATGAGGAAAGAGTATGAGACTAATGAAGACACCAAAGGAAACTGATTGGAAGGCTACTGCCCATTCACAGGTAGGCAGACTTAATATTGTCAGGATGTCAGGTTTTCCTTATTTGATCTTACTGATTAAAAGCAACCTCACTCAAAATTATAATGCATTGTTTTCTCAAAATCAACAAACCAATTTTATTATATGTTGGGAGCCGCCACGAGAGCTGACAAAGTCCGCCATCGCTAGGTG
>NW_021604592.1:3656506-3730783 GCF_004785775.1 Grammomys surdaster
TGTGTATGTTTTTTGCCGGCGATACCATTACGCGCGCGCCCCGCACAATTATACAGAAAAACAAAAGAACAGATAAGGAAAGGAACAATGTTGGAGGACTGACACTACTCACCATCAATGTTTATGGCTACACTAATCAGGAGACTGAAATTAATGAAAGTGATAGGCAAGCAGATCAATGCAGTAGAAAGAGAGCCCAGAGAGAGATCTAGAGAAGTCATCTCAACTGATCTTTCACAAAGACACAAACCAGAGAAGAGAGTATTTACAGCAAATGGTACTAGGACATCTGGAAATTCATGAGAAAAATATATGTGCCTAGACAGATATCTTACACTCATTATAACCATTATAAATATTAACTGAAAATAGATCACAAGTCCATATGTGAAAAGCAAAACTATGACTCTCCTAATCTATGAAAAAAAGTTATATGGACTGTATTTGATGATTTTAGGTTGCTATAAGAACAAAGGTATAAAATGAAAAGAAAAATTGAGGTCCTAGATTTATTTAAATTAAAATCTTCTACAATGTGGAAGACAGTATCAGTAGAATGAGAAGATGAGCTATAGACTGGGAGAAAATACACAGTCAATGACACAGCTGATAAGAGACTAGCATCCAATATATACAAAGAACTCTAAAAGTTCAAAATAAGAAAATGAACAACCAAGTTTTAAAATGAGTCAAGGATCTTTGCAGTTGTCTCACCAAAGATGCATTTAAACTATTGCATAGGCCATGTAATCCTATTATAATGATGGAAACTAAAGGAAGATGTAGACGCTACTTCAAACCTGCTAAAATGGACCAGATACAGAACACGTACAGAGTCCAAATCCTGGTAGGGACAGAGTACAGTAGGAACCCTCATTTTCTATCAATGGTAACAAAATGTGGTGAAGATAATTCATCAAACAGAGCATTTGAAATCTCTGTAGACAGACTATCACCACATAATCCAGAAATTTCACTTCCAGTATTTACTCAGAGTTGAAAACTTATGTCCCAACTAATATCTGTACAACCGTGTTTTCAATTTTTTGATGTCATTCAGTAGGTGAAGCATAGATAATGTATGGTACATCCTGAGATGTAGCATTATTACTCAACACTAAAAAGAAAGTAGCTACCAAACCACAGAAAGACATGCAGAAAACAAAATGAACTTTATTATGTGAGAGACACCAATCTGGAAAAGATTCTGTCACTCCTACAGTATGACTTCTGTAAAAGGCTAAGCTATGAAAAGGATGTGATCAGCAGTTCTCTGAGGTCAGCCGGCAAGTGAAGCATAAATTTCCAAAGCACAAAGGACTCTTGGGAAACATGCTACATTGATAGATACATTACATTATAAATTGATCCGAGCCTACAGAATGTACAGCACCAACAGTGAAGTCTATTATCAGCTAAGGACCCTGGAGCATAATGACACATCAGTGTCTGTTCATCCATTTGAACCAATGTGCCATCAGAGTAAGGGTGTGGAAAATATAATAGGCTGTGCATATGTATGTAGAAGCAAGAAACTTATGGAAAATCTATCTCACACTCAAGATCAATGTTACAACAGATTCAAAACATCTCTAAAATAAATACTCTATTAAAATATCAACAGTTAGGCTGGCAAGAAAGCTTAGCCATTATGGTGCTATCTCCCAAGCCTGATCACCTGAGTCCAAAGAGAAGCAGCGAAGCAACTCTAGAAATTTGTTTCCTGATCTACACCACACACAGACGCACACACATGCACACATGCATACAGGCATACCCACAAATAATAATCATGGAAATGTTATTAATGTAAATAACAAATACTTTTTAAAAATGAAAATTCATAGATGACCTTAAGAATAAACTTTGGGCATTGAAAGGGTGGGTCATCAGTTAAGAACTTATACTGTTCTTGCAGAGGAACTGAGGTCATTTCCCAGGACTTATGTGTCAGGCGACTCACCTAGCTTAACTCCAGCTCTAGGATATCTGACACACTCATCCAGACTCCATGAGCACAGCACTCATGTACATACACACATACATACATACATACATACATACATACATACACACACACAGACACACACACAATTGATAAATAAAACAGTTAAAACTGAAATTTTTTTCCTTTCATTGTTAACAGATTATTTTTCTTCACATAATATATACTGACTTCGGTTTCTCTTCCCTCCACCCCTCCCAGCTCCTCCTCGCCTCCTTTCTACTCTGATCCACTCCCTTCCTGTCTCCTTCTGCAGCCTTGCCTCTCTCCCTGTCCCTATCTCCAATAAAAAACACAGATCTTTCCTTCCAACATCTGTTCCCCCAATTCATCCCTTTTTCCCAGTTCCTAACTCCAGCAGGCATTCCCTGGGAAACCCGTAGGCCACCCAGACGAGGGAAGTAGGTAGTCTAACTGCAGATCTTCACATCTCCATCCTGTCCTCCAAATCCAATCCTCTTACCTCCATTTCTGTAGCAGACCTTCGACTGTGCCCACCCCTCATTCTCAACCTACAATCCATTTCCCCTCCAACTTTTTCCTCACTGATATCTCAGTCCAAACTCCAGTAGACGTTCTAGGGAACCAGAGGACCAGCAAGACAGAAAGGCAAGCAGGCCAAGGAAGCAGGTCAAGCTTTAGATCCTCATTCTCCCTCCTCTCCTCCACATCCAATCCCCCAGTCTCATCCTGATCTCTATAGGAGATTAGCTGTTGTGGCTCCCCCTTCATCTCTGCCCTCATTCCTGGGAACTACATAGATCTTAGTGGAACACCCTACTTTCTTCCCACTTGTGGGTCCTCTCACTCCTTCTCATCTATCCCTATTCCTAAAAGTTAGTTCCCAATACCTAGGAATGCATTTTATCTGGAAACCCCAATGGCCACGCCTACCAGAATCCCAGAATTTTCTACCAGGCAACACATAGCTACAAAACTGACTTAAGAACTGGAGAGGGCAATAGAAACTAAGGAACACAACACCTACCTAACACAGATAGGACAAGAGTATAACTGTAATTCCAAGAGTGTTGGAATGTAAAAACAGAATAAACAACAGCCAAGGCAATATGTCTCTGCTAGAGCTCAGCAACACTGAGTATTGTGACATACCTAAAGCATAAGACAAAGGCCATAAAAACAGAATAAATTTTGCATGACAAAAAATGCCCTAGGAAAATATGAGAAGACTAATCAGAAAATTGATAGTAGCAATTTGTATTCTAAAGAACTAATATCTAAACACAAGGAGACTTCTAGAAACTCATGTAAGCCTGACTCAAGAACCATTAATAAAATGAATAGAAGAGACATTTCTAGTTAGTGAACCTCAAACTAAGTAAAAAATGCCTAATCATGTGGAAAAGAACCCAGTGAGCTATTCGATTTATTTGGAAGCATACACTGTTACCTCAAAAACAGTGAGCAATTTTGTAGTCAACGCATATGTCCTTGGTATCAAGAATTACCCTTACTGGGCAATAATAAAATGTTTGAATACATGTAAAAGTATTTACATTATTATAATTGTTAATAATAAAAGTGGAAATGGTGTAATATTTGTAAGTGGAGAGAAATTAAGATATACCTCATTCAAATATGCTACCATAGAAACTGCACAAAATGAATACAAGAATACTCTATGTTGGATATGAGATACTTTCAAAACATCTTGGAAAAGCAACTTAGTATGATACATAAAATAGGGCTTGCTTCCTACGGAAGTATGAGTGTTTGCCTTGACATGCTGAGGAAAATTGAGGAAGACATGGTGTTAGAAACCGGACAGGTAGAAAATATGGGAGAAAGGGTTTTCAACATACAGTGCACATTAATTTGGGGGTTTAAAGTCAGATGCCATTATTATCAGCTCAAAATTAATTAATACAGACTTAAAATGGACTGTCAGTCTTAAAGAGTTTCTATTGCTGTTACAAAACACCATGACCACAGCAGTTTTGGTGAGGAAAGGGTTAATTTTAGGTTACAACCATGAGGTCAGACTATCAGTACGGGAAGTTGGGGCAGGAACTCAAGCAGGGCAGGAATCTGGAGACAGAGCTGAAACAAAGACCATAGAGGTTTACTGCTTTCTGGTTTGCTCCTCATGGCTTGCCCAGCCTGCTTTCTTATAGTGCCCAGGACAACCGACCCACAGGTTGCCCCACACAGAGCTGGGTCCTCCTGCATAAGTTATCAATCAAGAAAATGCACTACAGGATGGTCTGGTAGGGACATTTTCTGAGCTAAGTTTCCTTCTTCCAAAATGACTCTAGCTGTGTCAAGTTGACATAAAACTAGCCAGCACACTCTAATAGCAATTTTGCACATTTTAAAAGTCAGAACAATTTTGATCTATCACAGCTACCTTAAGCTTATACAGCATGAATACATGGGCACAAATCAACTGACTTTCACAAATCAGTTTTCCTTTCAGGAAGATTAATGTAGACATTATTATATGTGATGATTTGAAAAGGTTTGACTCCATTAACTCATGTGTTTGACTATTTGGCCCACAGGGAAGGGAGGCTAGGAGGTACCACTAGGAGGTGTGGACATGTTGAGTGTCACTGTGTGGGTGGGTTTTGGGGTCTCCTAGGCTTAAGTTCTGCCCAGTGTAGAATTTGAGTCTCCTCCTAGCTGCCTACAGGAAACATTTTTCTCCTGGCTGCCTTCTGTTCAAGATATAGAACTCCCCCAGTAACCATGTCTGCCTGAATGCTGCCTTGCCTCCTGCCACGATGATAAAGGGCTAAATCTCTATAAGCCAGCCCCATGTAAATATTTTCCTTTGTAAGAGTTGCCTTGGTCATGATGCCTCCTCACAGCAATAAAACCCGAAGACACTGTATTATTAGTACTATTACTATTATTTATGTTTTCAGCATGAGGATTTCAAAGAAACTTAGATCAAAGGAATAAAATAAAAACTGTAGTAATCATCTGTTCACAGCATTCTAAACAAATGTATTTATATGCGCTTCACTGGATCTTTTTTTTTTTTTTTTTTTTTTTTTGGTTTTTCGAGACAGGGTTTCTCTGTGTAGCCCTGGCTGTCCTGGAACTCACTCTGTAGACCAGGCTGGCCTTGAACTGTCGAACTCAGAAATCCGCTTGCCTCTGCCTCCCAAGTGCTGGGATTAAAGGCGTGCGCCACCACCACCCGGCTTCACTGGATCTTAATATTGTTTGTTTTTTGATATAGTCTCATGTGTCACAGGTTGGCTTCAACTTGCTACATGGCCTAGGCTGGCTTCAAACTCGGTATATAACTCATGCTGGTTGAAACTCCAGATTTTCCTGCCTGTCTTCCAAGGCTTTGATTATAGGCACACACCACCACAGCCATTGATAATAATCAATGTATTAATCTTATGAAATCTATGACAAGTAACCTCTCAGAATTCATTTTAGCCCACTGTGCATGGAGAGAGATAGAGACAGAGACAGAGATGCAGACGAAGACGAAGACAAAGAAGAAGAGAAGGAGGGGAAGGAGGGAGGGAAGAGGAGTGAAGGGTGAAGGAGGGGGAAAGAAAGAGAGAGAAAGAGAGAGAGGGAAAGAGAGAAGGAGAGAGAGAGAGAGAGAGAGAGAGAGAGAGAGAGAGAGAGAGAGAGAGAGAGCAGACAAAGACAGAGACAGAGACAGAGACAGAAAGATTGACTGATTGACTGACTGACTGATTGACTGACTGTACCAATTGAAGTATCTCCAGTGGCTCAATGAAGCCTATTCACATTTTGAACACTTATAAAACAGTGAATATCTACCCTATGACTTTGTAGTACAACCTATTTCTAGTTCTGAACTTTCTAGGGAAAAAGAACATTCTAGAAGTTAGTTCCTTAACAAAGCAATTTAAGAATCTAAACACAGGCACTGGCTTGGGAGTCTTCTCTTTCCTAAAATGAAAAGTTCCTGGTTTCTCCAATGTCTAGACACTCTAACATGTATTCACTGTAGTTTCCCATGAAATAAACATGCTAACTGGAACCAAGTGTGTTTAAATTCATGGAAAGATTCAAGATGAAGCAAATAGAGTGTATTACAGTAGCAACGTCCTCTCTGTATACACTGGTAGAGTGTTCATATTCCTCCTAGGATAGACTGGCCAACCCAGAAAGGAGTGGGAGGCAGCTTCCCACACTGCAAGCGCTCCTTGTGTATTAATTCAACCTAAAAGATAATTAACTCTTGGCAGCCGCCATCAACTGACTCACTTCATGCTTATCACCAACAATAACTTCAACAACCTTCTTCCTTGCCCTTCATTAAGCCCTGCTTCATCTTTCTAAATTCATTTAGTTTACTGCTACAGTTAAGACTTTTTTTTTCACTTCTGATTCCTTTACCCCATATCTTCAAAGCTCTATTAATTTGCTATACCCACTAGTGTAATAAGACATTATTCACAGCCTTTATCAGAGTAGTATGAACTACTTAGTAATTCAGGATGAAGAATTCTGAATCTCCCATTATTACATTTATGCTGATACACTGCATCAATCAATATTTTGGGGGGTCAGCTGATTTATTGTTCAACTGCGTTTTAATTTTCTCCATATTTTATCCCCAGGCTTCTGCTTTCACCATGAATAAATAAAACACTTCCTTCAAATATAAATAAATATCTAACATTATCTACTGGGAATTTAGAACAAACTTTTATATAAAATTATTACAGATGCTTAAATAGAACACACATATCCTTGAAAATGTGTAAACACTGTCAAGACACCAAGCTTATAAAAATACTTCAAATATTGACAGTAAAGCCTAAATTTTATAGATCCAGGCTGGCTGTGATTATAGTGTATCTAAAATAATGATTGCACTGAAGAAAACAAAATCCAGATTTTAAAGATGTTCTGTAAATCTGTGTTTTTTTTCACATTCAAATTCAATTCTAGACTTCTAATCTTAAATCATGAATTAATATGAAATCATGATATGCCAGGATTCTTCTAGACAAGAGACCAGTCAATATGTCACAAAGAACTCAGTAGCCACTACTGTGTGGATCCCACCTTGGCCTGCAGATCTTGTCACCAGGCTTATAATTAAGCAGTTACATGACATCTGATGAACAAAGGTGAGGACAGATTCCACAGCAAAGCAGCAGGTGACTAGTGGGTAGAGCATCTTCAGGACTGGAGACAAAGTTTTCTAGGAGCAAGATTCTTTCCTCCAGGTACTAATGTTCAGGTAAATGCACAGGGCAGAAGCACTATGCTCATCACACACAAAAAGATTAAAAAACAGGAGAGAGAAAGTAGTATGGAGCCATAGTTGACAAACAAAATGTACAATATTGGCACTTTCCACACATTAAAACAGAAAGCCATCCTCGGATATCATCTGTATACCTGAGAGGCTCTGACCAGGACTCTGACGTGGGAGACTTCAGCATCAATCGAGTCCTGTTCTTTAAAGTTTCTTGTCTTCTTCCATGTGCACAGATGCAGGCTAAGCTTTTGCTTTGGATAATTTTAGTCTTCAGAGCTTTTGGATTAAGACTGCTTAACTGTAAAGTCTATGCAATGTTCTAAAAATCAGGAAGAAAATATGAAAGCTGGAATATTTCTGATCCCAAGCCTTTCAAACGGGGATATGCAACCTGTCCTTGAAATAGTGTCTATACCCATCAGTGACTATAAATACTAGACTTATTTTGTGGCCAATGAGATATAAGAGGATATATGTATGACCTCCAAGAAGCCACAAGGGATTGCTGCAGTGAACACTTTTGTTTTTCTTTCTCTGCTAGCTAATGTTTGATATGACAATGGAAGCTATCACATTGACTATGAAGATTGTGAAATAGCAGAATCAGCAAAATTGGCATCCACCCATGGGGAACAGTAATGCTCGTCTCTCCAGACAGCTCGTCTCTCCACTTCCATTAAGGAAGAATTGACAACCACATATAGACAGCTTTCATCTTGGCTTTATTGGTAATACATAGCAACTGGTAGTTAATCTAAAACAATTAAAAAAAAAAAAACCTCAAGGAAGTACAGAACCAGGGAAAAAACATTAGAGTACCCAGCTAGCCTAATATTTCCTGTGAGGTTATTCTAAAATAAAATACTTTTTCATATTTCTACAATAAAAGCTCATCATCCAGTGAGCTTCCCCTGATAAACAGTGAACATTTAAATATAAGTAAGTGCCTGAGGTAGACTGAAAATAACATTATTTTGCCAAATTGAAATGTTATTATCTCACAATATTGAGAGGAAGATTAAAAAGCCCCAAATGTACAATCACAATTTAACATATCTTATAATAAAAGGCATACAAACTAATGAGTACAGAATCACAAATCCTACTGCATTACAGATAAATGGACCCTAGGCAAAGCTAACTCAGCTACAGAGTGAATGGCTTTCACCCACGTTCTTGTCAGATTGCAAACCTCAGAAAAAGCACACGCCATTATGGTGCTGCCTTTGGTGTGTATGTGGGAGGCAGGTGAAAAATGAGACCTCAGTGTGAAGTCCAAGGATTTCACTAATTCCTCTGCCAGAGCGCACCGGGAACAGACCCCAAATGCCTTGTTTGTATTCCTTGTGCTCCTTATGGAGTAATAACAAAAATTATATATACTCAAAGGCATTGATGATAGGATATTTTACCACCATTTGCCCTTTGGGGGACAAGTTCATACACTGTAAATTAGTTGCTATAATTAAGCTAATTAAGATGCTCACTACTTCCTAGTTATCCTGTGTGGGTGAGTACATATGCATGTGTAAGACTGTCTGTGGTGAGAATACTTAAGATGTCCTTGCATATTAGATTTTAAATATTTAATATGGTATTATTAATTACGGTTGTCAGGCTGAAAATAATATCTCTAGAACTTTTCATTCTGTGTAAGTGAAACTTTGTAGCCTTAAGCAATATGTTTCACTCATTTCTCTAAAACTACCGTGGTGTATTTCTACAAATGATCAAATTAACCTCAAAGCAGTTAAGTATCTTTCTGAGTCTGAACATAAAACATTGATATAATCTTATTCTCTTTATTTCATAGGTGCAGATTGAACTAGAGAGTGTATTCTTTTTTTTTTCATGTGTTCTAAAGAGCTACATGTGTTTTACTTATTATTTAAAACTCCTAGTAGACCAAAGGCTGGTTTGTGGTAAAAAAAAAAAAATATGTGTACTGTCTGGTTTTGCGTGTCAACTTGACACAAGCTGGAGTTATTGCAAAGAAAGCAGTCTCCCTTGAGGAAAGACCTCCATGAGATCCAGCTGTAAGGCATTTTCTCAATTAGTGACCAAGGAGAGAGGACCTAGTAGATTGTGGGTGGTGCCATCCCTTGGGTTCTATAAGAAAGCAAACTGGGCAAGCCAGAATGAAGCAAGCCACTAAGCAGCACCCCTCCATGACCTCTGCATCAGCTCCTGCCTCCACGTTCCTGCCCTGTGTGAGTTACTTTCCTGACTTCCTTTGGTGATGAATAGCAATGTGGAAGTTAAAGCTGAATAAACCCTTTCCTCCCTATCTTGCTTCTTGGTCATGATGTTTTGAACAAAAATAGAAACTTTGACTAAAACAATGTGGCTTTAGCATTCTGCTTTAAAACTGACTAAAATAATGTTTGTCATGTAACAAGTTCTCAATATTTCTCTTTTAATAAATTCACTAAGAAATAGAGAAGTAACATGCTAAAACCACTATTCCTTTGCAGGATGGTCACATCCTCTATTCTCATATCTGAATCTCCAACCACTCGCACCCAGAAAAAGAGTAAAATTAACTCAACAACCACAAAGGATCAGAAAACAATCCACCCAATATAATTCTGTTTCATCAGTTAGTCAGTTTATGTATTAAGGAAAGGTAATGGAGTTTCTACTAAGGTTATTCCATTTCTATTTATATCTAGATCCCCCACAATTTATATGGCATTAATAGGGCTCATTAATTTCACTTCAGCAACTACAAGAACAGGGGAAATAACAGAATCTTAGAACCATGCCAAAGAACAGTTAATAGATGGATGGGGTGCTGTGCTACTCCCTGTTAAACCATGGATATTTGCCAATTGACCTATCTGCTAGTCCAAATTCACATATGTTCTACATTTGAAATCCATCCCTAATTCTAATACCACAGAAAATATAGATAGGAACACATAACTAAAATCTTCATTAGTTATGGGCATAAAATGGATATTAAGGTTAAAATAAATTAAGATAACCCTTATCTGTTTCTGTGAATGTGTTTTAATAAGGACTCTACTAGAATGGTTCTAAACCTGTAGGTCGTGAGCCCCTTGGGGGCAATCAAATAACCCTTTCACATGGGGTTGCCTAAGACCATAAGAAGCACAAGTATTTACATTACAATTCATAACGGTAAAAATTTACAGTTATAAAGTAGCAACAAAATAATTATATGGTCGGGGGCTCTATAACATGAAGATCTGTACAAAAGGGGTGGAGCATTAGGAAGGTTGAGAACCACTATCTTAGAATAAAAGATGAATGGGATCATGCTATCCCATGCAAATCAGATATGACCTAAATCACAGAGGGAGGCAGCACTGTATATAAGCTTAGGGCAAAGTTGTAAGATACGGCTCATTGTGTAGAAATTGGAGCCTCCATATCTATTGTAAGTTCCACTTCTACACTCAACCCCCTGCAGACAGAAAATATCCAGGAAGAACAATTGTTCCAGAAATGAACTCAGACAGATTTTTCTTGACATTATTCCCCAACTAAACAATAGAGGACATCAACTATTTTCATTGCATTTATATTGTATTAAGTACTCTGAATTATACATGCAAGAGGTGTGTACATTATATGCAATACTAAGATGGTTGGCATAAGATAATTGAGCATAATAAGATATTGATATCTGTAAGGGAGGTCCTGAATTATATCTCTGGGATGCAGAGGGAAAATGACTGTTTACCTAGCCATAGGTATTGTTGCACACACATACTGCCCCTTGTATCCTGAATTAGAAGACACACTGACAGACTAAAGTAGAAATCAGATCTCAGCACTATAACTCTAATCTTGGCTTCTGCATGCTAAGTACACAATTATGACTCCATTCCTCCCTTCTCCTCATGCTGCTGGCAGTTCTAATTTGACTCTGGCTCTTCATTCAGCTGCATCTTTTTAAAAAAAGATAATGAAGTTAAATGCTAAGGAGTTATTCAACAAGGCTCTCTTATGTCCCTGAAGGAGATGATAAGTAGATAAGAGAGAAAGCTGGCAAAGCTTATTGGTCATTATCTTCTCAACATCTGCTTTAGAATCCTCTTATTCATTGACAACATCTATTTAACTGCCCCCACCCCATGAAAAGCACGATAAAAATAGCCTTCAATCATCCCTACCAATAACATAAGCTCATCAAAACTAAATCAAACCAATTATCATAAAGAGAGCCCTGACCATTTTTTTTTTTGCTGCATCCAGCAGTTCAAAGATGACTGTAGTAACAGAGAAATATGAGTTCTCAAAGATATCCCAAGAAGTTCTTACTGCAATGGAGTCACATTTACTCCTGTCCAACCATGCAGGAAGACCTAACTGAATCAAAGAGGTTATGTATTCAAGCCTTCCAGAAGTTACAACGCATGCTGTAGCATCTTATTCTCCTAGAACACGGGCATGGTATGTTCTGAGCCATTTAATAATTTACAGTCAATGTTTCTAAGGGACTGTATCAAGAATGGGGACTATGCTTTAAAAATAAATGACCTCCCTTTCCTCCTTCATCAGATGTAGGACTTAATAACTGGAAACAGCAACATGCTTATTGAACATTTACTACATTCTGAACACATTTCTGACCTATTTTTTATGGATTATTTTAATATCAGTGGCGCCCTATAAAGCAGAATCCTTACTTTTCATTCATTCATTCATTCATTCATTCATTCATATACTTATTTATTTATTGGATATTTTCTTTATTTACATTTCAATGTTATTCCTGGTCTCTCCTCCCATTGATGTCCAACAAGGCCATCCCCTGCTACATATGCAGCTGGAGCCATGAGTCCCTCCATGTGTGCTCTTTGGTTGATGGTTTAGTCCCAGGGAGTTCTGTAGGGGGAGGGGGAGTCTGGTTGGTTGATATTGTTGTTCTTCCTATGAGGTTGCAAACCCCTTCAGCTCCTTCAGTCCTCTATCTAACTCCTCCATTGGAAACCCTGTTCTCAGTCAATGGTTGGCTGCAAGCATTTGCCTCTGTATTTGTCAGGCTCTGGCAGAGCCTCTCAGGAGACAGCTATATTAGTTTCCTGTCAGCATGCACTTGGCATCCACAATAGTGTCTGAGTTTGGTGTCTGTATGTGGAATAGGTCCCCAGGTGGGGCAGTCTCTGAATGGCCTTTCCTTCAGTCTCTGTTCCAGACTGTGTTTCTGTATTTGCTACTGTGAGTATTTTAATCCTCCTTCTAAGAAGGACCCAACCATCCACACTTTGGTTTTCCTTCTTTTTAAAGTTCATGTGGTCTGTGAATTGTATCTTGGGTATTAGGAACTGTTGGGCTAATATCCACTTATCAGTGAGTGCATACCATGTATGTTCTTTTTTAATTGGGTTACCTCACTCAGGATGATATTTTCTAATTCCATCCATTTGCCTAAGAATTTCATGAAGGCATTGTTTTTTATAGTTGAGTAGTACTCCATTGTGTAAAATGTACCACATTTTCTGTATCCAATCCTCTGTTGAAGGACATCTGGGTTTTTTCCAGCTTCTGACTATTATCCTTCCTTTTCAAACGAGGAAGTTAGGATTACAAAACAGTGGGTCAATTTTCAGGTTTTGTGGACCTAGCCAGGTATATCTAACATATGTGTACCTACTGCGTATGCCTAGGGTTTTCTATGGAGCTTCTCAAATCACACTCTGTAGAGCTTAATGCACAGGAACACCTAAGTCTAACAAGGCCCATCCTGTGCTAGGATGTGAACATGTGTCATTCCCCTTTAAGCCTCGAAGCACCATCCCATCATACATTTGTGCCATTCTAGTTTTTCACCGTCTATAACTTCTTCCTAGAATTACCTTTTACACTTTATAACACAATTCTGACAAAACTTCCAAGAAATTCACTTCTGCCAAAAGATACCAATATTAAGACGTCTTGTCTTTTGTGCTATCTCTGTACTACATGTGTTCATGTATCATTTGCTTATGTCACTTTCTCCTGTCTAGGGTGCAGGATCTTTAAATACAAACACCCTTTATCTCTCTACTCCCACACTAAGTCTGGTGTTTGTTATGATCAATTCCTCTACAGTAGAAGAAATCCCACTATTCACTATTACTTTCCAGGAGAGGATGTTGTAGTATGTGAGTGAGTGGGATGGAGAGTGAAGGCAAAGTCTCAGAAAAGAATTCTAAGATAACTCATGTGTTGTCCAAATATACTCATGGCCAGACTCTACCAAGTATAGAGAAGCAGTGGAGATATTTTATAAAACAGTAGCTGAGTAGCTCTACTTTGCAGATGATGTTGGTTTTAGGCAGGAAGAACTCTG
The DNA here is from genome assembly GCF_004785775.1 of Grammomys surdaster. Classification (NCBI taxonomy): domain Eukaryota; kingdom Metazoa; phylum Chordata; class Mammalia; order Rodentia; family Muridae; genus Grammomys; species Grammomys surdaster. Next base: position 3,670,046 of record NW_021604592.1, read on the forward strand.
TGCCTCGGTACCATCTGCTGTTTCATGGCAAGGCTCCCTAGGATGAAGTCTTATTTGCAAGACACAGAGGTTTTGTAGTCATCACAAAGCACTCAGCAGAAACACTCAGCAGAAGCAGACAGCTGTGTACCCATCTAAAACCTAGACACACTGACCAACTCGCAACCTCTTCCCATAGGAAGAAACAGGCAGTTACTCACGGTGGATTCAGAAACAAAACTCATTATAAATTAACTTTCCTCAGAAATAATAAAATGTTTTGCTCTTTCTAAGCTATGTAGATTATCACAGATGAACACTGGCTTTCTTTAAAGAAAGGGGATGAAGAAAGTAAAGAGCTCCACACCTCTTATTTCTGATCATTCCTCTGACGGGAGCAGCAGCAGAATATCAACACTATCATGAAGTTGTATCTTACTCTAAGCATTGACTGAACGTGATAGAACTTTAACTTATCATGGCCAGTTTCAATGAGGAAGATAGTAACACACATCTCAAGAATGATCAAAGTGAAAGGGCTCTGGAGTTGGCTCATTCAGATGCAACAGAAAATCATCAAGGAACAGGACTTTGTCCTTTAGTAAAGCACTCCCTAAGAAATATAGATGGGACTGACATAAAACAGTACCCTCACAGAAGTACTAAAGACTGAAGAAAAACTATGTTTTATATATATATATATATATATATATATGTGTGTGTGTGTGTGTGTGTGTGTGTGTGTGTGTGTGTGTTTTATGTATATATATATAATTTGTGTATATATATATGTACATGTATGTGTGTACACATGTATATATGTATGTATATATACACAAATACAAAAAGCCAGAGGAAAAAATGCTAGAGAATTAGAGCAAGAATGAGAGTGAGAAAGAGGGACAGAGAGATGAAGTGTTTCCAAAATGGACCCATCTTCTCTCAGATGTGGCCTGACATATCACTGACTATAATTGAGAATGTTTCCTAATGAAACCAATGGGGTAATGGAAATGGAACACCGTTAATGATCAATCAACTGACATAGCAGTCTCCCCTCGGCACAGATAGTAACAGGGTCTAATGTCTAAATGACACCCAGGACCTGTTAAGAGTGGGAGGTGGCTAGAGCAGTGACTACTGGGAGCCAGCTCTGCTCCTCAGATGTGACTCTCCTACAACGATGCCTGAGCTGGCAAGCCATACACCAACAGTCAGGCTTTCAAAGGCCTAGCTGAATATTTCCCTAACAAATAATAAGAGTCTGGTTGGTGCCCAAAATAGAAAATTTAGCAGCAAAACTTTTGAAATAGCTTATTCAAATTAATTTAAATTTTACTGATGAATTACCACATTTATATCCATAAATTCATGGATAAAATGCAAGCTACCGTTCCTTTAATGAAAGATTTTCACATTTGCTTTTTCCTTTTTATCAGTGTTTTAGTTGGAAAGTATGCTATGTTCTCTTAGACCTCACGGCAAATGGATTGAAAATATTAGCAAACTCAAAGGTTTATAAAGAATAAATGGATAAAAAATTCTCCTCAAGATGTTTTAACACCTAGAACTGAACACCTAGAGTGGATGATATAAATATTTGCATATTTTCAGATTCCAAAAGCAATTCTGAATTCATATACAGAACGTTGCTGCTGACATGTAAATTTTTAGCATATCTGTTCAACAAATTAGATTTTAAAATAAGTAAGAATTTATATCTATTTTCCCCAAGAGAGGGACTAGAAAACTGGAGTTGATTCAGTCAATTACAAAATGAATATTTAAATAACCAACAAATAAACAAAAAAATGAAAACTTAAAGTATTTTAAAGTAAAGCCTACTTATTTATAAGCTGATTTAGCTGAACAGCTATTCCGCACTTTACAACTGGTCTAAACTCTATGCCGTGTATGCTCTATCTGGGTGGGAAGCATCATTAGAAGTAAGAGTTCCAGAAGAATTTGAATTTATAGTATATATGAATAAATGACAGGTAAAAGTAAGTATAAATATTTACATTCACTGAAATTAACTAACAAGAGTATGTCTCATATAATATCTATTAGACATGAAGACATACTCAATACTAAATGCATACCATACTGGATCTTCTGACTAGGTTCCTCTCCTTATCAACATTTCTTCTTTGTTCTTAGAACTGTCCTACAACTCTGTCTAGCTACTTTGACTGATAGAATGATGCATTAGAGGCCTGGTCACCTTAAATCCTTCATCTTTCCAGTGCCGTATGGAAAGAAATCTCATAGGAATTTTCCATAGCAGATCTTGCCATGCTGGGAAAATCCGAAACCAGGAAGCAAGTAAAAAGCCACCGAGAGGCAGGTGTGACCATCTCTAAAGAAGTAAAGAACAAAGGACCAAAGACCAAACCCAGATGACCGCAGTTCTCCGAAAAGCCTTCCTGGATGATGTATTCAGGCTTGGGAAAAGCATCATGTCACTACTATTTCAGGATTATTAATACAGTGGTCTGAGAAGCTCTAGCCTAAAGCTCCCAAGTGATTCTAATGATCGGTTAGGTTTTGAATTTGCTGGAGAATATAACCACAAGTTAAGAATGTCAGCCAACTAAATAAAAAATAGTGATTAGGGAATAGATTGGACTAAGTCAAAGAACAAGCCCCCTTGCTGTTCCTCTTGATTATTAATTTTCTAAATGATATTAAATGGTGATAAATACATTTGGTTCAGAGTATAAAGCTAAACCATTTATTTATGTATTTACTTAATGTGCACACATGTGTTCCTGGGTTGACATCTTCTGGCTTCCTCAATGGATTTTGATACCAGTTTCTGCAACAAGCTGCACTTAATCTGGATCTTGTTCATTTATCTGGACAGGTCGGGCTGGCTTGTAAGCTAAATGGGGATCCTTCTGTCGCCACCTTTGTAGTTCTGAGGTTAGAGGCGGGTCTGGCTGGCATGTTTACAGGGTAAACACTGTATCAACTAGTCAGACTCCCAGCAAGAAATCTAATTTGTAAGTCAAACTTCCTCTCCCCACTGAAAGTACTTCTTAAGAGTCTGTTATATCCACTCACAAACATGAACTTAAAAATTGGCTAATATCTAGAGCAAATTTTTCATGAGAAATTATGATGAAGAAGAAAGAACATCAACACTGTCACAGGGACTGGGGTACTGCACTTGGGAGTCCTTAATGTTTACTGCCTATTCCACCAAAGCGGGAAAGAAGCACAACTGGACACAAGCTGGAAGTTGCTTCCCCTTCAGCTCATGTCACCTCCATGGCCAGCATCCTCTCAGCTTGACTGAATATTGCCCAAGGTGGGGGGACCTTTATGCCTCTTGCCATAAATTTAAAACAATTCAAATAACCACTGGAAAGGCTTACAGCACAAGTCTCTAAGGACAATAGATAACCACAAGGATGCAGAGAGGTGCCTGCACACCATCACTTGTGGAGAACACAATGCCACTGACATTGGTCTACTAGAAAGTGTACACTCTTCTTATTACAGAGACCTCTGGCTATTGAACAGTGAAGAGCTGTGTCCTAAACCTTGGCTGACTGGTCAAAGGTCTATACTGGCTCTATCTGAGAAGTTACTCACTTATTACAGACACAGGACTAAAGCAACTTGTACAGAGAGGAGTTCTCGGTCACCCTCCACTAGCATGCAGATGATACCACCAGTGCCATTCACAGAACAACACTTGGATTCGCAAAGTAGATGTCCAAGAAAACTCAAAAGAGATTTGGGAAGCTGAAACCTGAAAGATAACCTAGGATATGAATAAATAGTACCAAAAATAAAACATACAAAAGTTTGTGTTAAAGTAGATCTGAAAATTTTCATGCTGCAACACATTACTGTAGCAATGGTTTATTTCTTAATTTCTTTTATATAAAGTGCTATTAAGAAACCTTATCTACACGTTAAAGATACCTATGAGTCAGGTGTGTGAGTTCATGTCTGTAATCATAGCTTGTAGAAATCCGAGGTTACAGGGTTACTGTAAATCAAAGGCCAGCCTATGATACCTTTGAGTCCAGGTAAGGCTGGCATACAGCATGAGACTCTATCTAAGACAAAAACAAAATAAAACAAAAGATACCTACTTTTATTAAGAAATTATATGATGACTTCATTATTTATGTGATATGAAATGAATAACTCCTTGACACTTAATGAAATTTTCTTAACTGTTATAAATCCCTGAAACATACCTGTATGTGTGAAATTTAGTTGTAAGTTAAGGGAGAGAAATAAGTGTAGCATAAAAAACCGTTATGGTTATAAAGATAATTTAGCATCAAACGTATATTATAAGGAATTATATGAAGATGATAAAAATCTCCAAATTTAGGAAACTTTTGTACAATCAAAATACTTCTATGATGCTTATGACTTCTCCAATACACATTCCCAACTTTACCCACTAAACTGTCAGGCATTCTACAATGACAAATTCTGGTGGTAAGAGCCTCTTTCTTGCAAAACATCCTTTACTTGGTTAATGCATGATTTGTCAGCCTTTCAACTGTATGGCAATACAACAACAAGTGCATAGTCTATGCCTATGATAGGACATATAGAAGAGAAACTCCTTCTATTACTAGGAATTGAGGGCAGCAAATACAAAGTAAGTGAAAGAGACAACAGGGAAGATGCCCTGAGAGATGCAGAAATGAAGATGAATTGGGGTAAGTGATATGATATTGTACCAGCATTCCTATCTCTAAAGGGAGATACATCAGAACTGTGGCCTGTGATGTTCCAGCAGTCCATCAACTCAGTAGTTCTAGGGCCTTAGCTCAAGGCTAGGCTACTTGCTTAGCCTATCCAAGGCTCTGATCTTAATCCCATCACTACAAAACAAAGACAGAAAGATGAACAAAACCACACTAGTCCTGAGGTAAAAAGATTTAACAGTGCTCACATATTGCAAAAACACTTTTCACTGAAATGTAATACGATATGGTTAAATCAGAGTTAACTTTTCTAGGAGATTAATCATTGCATCCTGTAAGCACTTATAAGCATGTATTCTTCCATAACACATTAAGTGTGACATTTCTCTCACATAGTTTAAAAGAATATGACATCAGCCAACAGCATTCTAACTGTACACAAACGGGAAAAATGTAAAGCTATAGATGACACAGATTTTAGGGAATTGTTACAATTTAATGTTAATTAAGGTACCCAATAATACAACAACTCAACAAATATTTATTGTAAATTTACTATAAGCTCAGAACTCAGATAGGAAGACAAAAAAAAATCATCTAGCCTCAAATATCTGTTGAAACATATTTTGGGAAAATACATCCTTATTTTCTATATTATAAAACAAATTGAGATATGTTAAAGAGAGTGTTCAAATGCACTTCTGAGTAAAGAAAACTTATTTCTCTCTTCCTGTGATCTTGGTTTGTAAAATGGTACACTTTAGCCAGCAGTTGTGACTGCCAAAAATTATATGACTAATTTAAAGCCCGCTGAGTTGTATATGTATAAACACACAAATGCTTGCATGCACTCAGGAGACACACATGACCTTGCCTGCACACCCAATGAGGGGTGCATTTTTATTGGAGCACACATTCTCAAATTGTACTACACATTAATACAAAAATCTTGGTTCTTTTAAATTACAAAAATTTAACAAAGTTAAATTATATCTTAATGTTATCTGTCTTTGTAAACTTTCCTAATGAATCAAAAAAAAAAAAAAACCAAAAATCAAAAAAAAAAAAAAACAAACAGGGAGAGGGAAAAAGAGGAGAGGGGAAAGAAGGGGAAGATGGGAGGGGAGGGGAGGCCATAGGAAGCAGGGTAGGAGGAAAGGAGGGACAGAGGGAGGGTGAGAGAGAGAGAAGCAAGAAGAGAGTGGGAGAGAGACACAAAAAAAGAGAGAGAGAGGGAGAGGAAGAGGGAGATTAGGGGGAGATACTCCCTGATTTACCAACTCGGGAAAACAATGTGCAACCCTACACAGAATCTCATCTCTACTGACCTCCTCCAGGCACTCCAACCAGTTAGTAAGCTTAATTAAGTGATAATTATCTAATTATTTGTGCATACACAAATAGTTTCTAAAACAACTGATTTCTCTTTACTTTCATACATTTCTTACTAATCTAGAATATAGTACTGGTTACTAATACTATTATTGTTGTTGTTGCTGCTGCTGTTATTGTTATTATTTATAGTTATTACAATTTTGCAAGCACTGGGACTCAACCTATATTCGGATGACTGCCTATTAGGCTGACTACCAGCCACTAACTGCCATACTTTGCCTTCATTTTATTTTTTCATTTTGAAACAGCATATCAGCAAGTATTCTAGTTTGGCCAAGAATTTGTGACTTTCTGACCTCAGCCTTCTTAGCTACGACTATAAGCCTCATATCAAAGTCCAACTGTTGCTATTACTTTCCTCTTAATATTTAAAATATCTTATGTCTATGTTTGTTTTGTACTTCACATGTGTGCAGTGCCCTCAGAGGCCAGAAGATGGCAGCAGATCCATCGGAACTGGAGTTACAGACAGTTGTGAGGTGCCCTTTTGGTGCTGGAAGTCAAACCAGGGTCCTCTAGAAAAGCATCCAGTAATCTTAAGCACTGAGCCTTCTCTCTAGTAATACTATTACATTTTACACTGAACTTAATTGTATGAATTTTATCAACTGGTATTCTTAATTCACCTACTACTAAAAGATCTAATAGCGTTGGAAGAATACAATTTAAAAGATTTATTAAGCCTTATATCTCATGAATGTCTATGGGATACAAATCTATAAAATTTACTTAACCAAATAAAAAAATAATGTGTGTCTTCTAATTTTACAAATGATTTTTTTGAGTATTGTGTTTTAAAATAGTTTATTCAAAATAAAACTTTTTTTTCGTAATTCAAGTTTCTGAACTTACAATCTTTCCAGTCTCCTTTAGAACTTTATAATTTTACAGACTGTTTCACAAAAAAGGCAACTTTTAATTTTTAGTCTATATTGTGTCCAGATAATACTAACAAGCAAGGTTTAAAGCAACCCCAAATCTATGAACTTCAGCAATGCTTCCCTGTACCTTAAGATTAAGCCTTTTCTTCTCATGTGAGCAAGATCAACTGGAGCAAAGGTGGCAGGTGTACCCTGTTGATGTCATCCCATCCTCCACTCACAGTAAGTTCCACAGGCTCCGAAGGTGAAGGCCTTTTATAAGTTTATGAATTCATGCATGAATGTATTAGATGGATCCTAAGAACTTACGGTTATGCAATAACTATACTCAACCAAAGCATCTCACACAGATGTCAAAATCACCTCGTTTATGAGCTACAAGACACTTAGTAACATTACAATGTATCCAGGGACCAATGGAACAAACCTTGAGAGGGGTGGTGGTGGGGTGGAGGGGTATCAGTGATCAAGTTTTTCAGTAAATGCAAACTTGCCAGATGACAAAGAGACGACTGGTTCAAAAGATTATTAGATCAGGAGAATTTCTATTGCATATTAATGAATCTCCAGATGTTGAAAGGCAATTTTATTTTGAATTGAAATTTAAGTCCCTAGAGATTAATGTTTTTCCTGGTTGCCAGCATGGCATTTTGCAGGGAAATAAATTACTGGTAACAGTGGTATAAAACAACTTGGAAATATCTGAGGACATTACATAAACATGTTTTGTTCTGACAGGAATAGGTGAAGACATTAACATGAAAAGCTTATTCTGAAAACACCATAATTAAAATAGCACATTGTTCTGATCCAAGGAACCCTTCCTATGTATGAGCATGCTTCAATTCCACATTAAATTATGATAAAATAATGAATATACTAAAATCCAAGTTGCTACTTTCCCATCTGTTCTCAGCTTTTACGTGAAGAAATGAGATAGACCATCACTTACTGTTTTTCCCATCACAGCTTATCAAGGACTCAGGAGAGATTAAAGGTCTGGAGAGCTGGTTCTGTAGCTACAAGCATTTGTTGCTCTTGCAGAGCACCCAGGATCACTTTCCAACACCTGCATGGCTCACACCCACTCATGAGTCCAGTTCCAGGAGATCTGATACTCTCTTCTTAACTTTTCAGACACCAGACAAGCACATGGGGCACAAACAGACCCGCATGCAAAACACTCATCGGCATAAAATAAAACAAGATAATATATTTTTAAAGAGCTTAAGTTTAAGCGCAAATATGAAATTTACTGATTGGTGACTTTTCAGAATACTTAAAGTATTTTATTTTCATCTTTCTGTTTGATGGGTAAGTTACTAACTCCCAAAGGAGACTAAGGAGTCAGAAATCATGGCCCATGTCTATACTGTCTCAACCCTTGGGAGGTGGTGGCAAGAGATCAGGACCTCAGTGTCAGCCTTGGTTGGCTGAATTTAAGGCTAGCCTGGGCTACATGAAACATGAATTAAAACATTAACTGAAGGGCTGATGATAATGGGCACTTTAGAATAAGTAACCCAACATCACAGAGCTTCGTGAATCCATGTTAACATACACAGACAAGGGCAATGGATTTGAGAGAATGATGCAATGTAGGAAAAAAAATGCTAAAACAAAAATGAACGTTATTTTCTTTTACCACAGAAAAAATGTGAAACAAAATCTAAATATACAATTAATTTTAATATGGAAAAGTTCAATTCAATTAAAAAGTGCTTATGGATCGAAATGCATATGTATTTTCTAGAAGAGTATGAAGTGTTAGATTTAAGCAAATTAAAGAAAATGAAAAGATGTTGAATTGATAAGCATTTGTAATCTTAATATATGAATAAATTTTTAAATATTCCACAGTTTCACCATGACATGATCATGTAGGTATTATAAAGAAAATGGCTTGAATTATTTCATAAAACTCTCTACAAACACCAGATCCCTTCAGTTTAAGCCCTAAGAGGAGCCAACAGGTACCGTCCTGTTATACAACCCTAGGGACATCTTTGCTATTTGCATAAGGATACTCTGTAGTAAGAACCCTGTGTTCTAAGTGTCTGTGATGAGCTAGTGTTGATAATGGACAAACGCAACATTTTAAATATCTTTTCAAAGTGCTCTGCAGGGCAATAGATGTTAGCACTCCAGAAGGCCTATATACACTGGGCACAGTTCAGAACACTGTTCTAGGTCTAGTGATTTTGAATAATTTTTATTATAGCTTTTGCTACAATACATTTAAAAGTTACTGAATAGCATCTCATAATGATGTGTTGAGACATTTGACTGATAGTTGAATCTTGTAAAAACAAAGCAAAATCTACTACCAATAATTACATGCTTGTGAACTAAGAGAAATGGAGACAGAACTAATGTTACTGATCTAAGGGAAAAACAGTATAATTACCATCTCCTTGATACTACTTGTACAATGTTTTATTGTAAAATGAAGAGAAAGCAGTGGCTGCAGAGAGAGATTGGTGGGGAAAAGGCTTTCTGTGCACTCAGAAGGACCTACCTTCCTTCCCTCAGTACCATACCAAATAAATAAATAAATAAACAAACAAAACTGTCATTCACAGTAACAAGCACTTGTAACCCCGGCACAAAGGAAGCACACACAGACACCAGGCTACCTGATACTGACTGGCCAGCCAGGCTAGCCCACTCATCAAGCCCAAGTGTCACTGGGAGACATTGTCTGAAAAAAAAACAAAAAACAAACAAAAAAAAACAAAACAAAACCAAGGTAGTAGGCTCCTGAAGATTGACATGACTGTCCCCTAATCTCCACATGCGTGAGCATGCATTTGCATGTACATCCACAGATATACACAGAAACGCGTGCATGTGCACACAAACTCATTTAAAAAATATAGAGTTGTAAGAGGCTAGATGCTTTTCTCTGTATGTTTGCATAATTCAAACCAAAGACTGATCAGATGAAGCATGAGTCTACCATGCAAGCACGGCTAGAATTTCTAAAATAATTCCATTTTCCCTACCTAAAGCTCCAAATACATTTAAAAAGCCAACATCGTTTGACAAAATCACCTTCACAATCTAATACTTTTTTTCCTAGGAAAATATCAAATCCATTGTTGCTATAATACAATGGATTAATCAAATCCAACAATGGATTTTATATTAGAAACAAAGCCAAGGAAAGCTAGGCCCTTTATACTTCATTAATAACTTCCTTGTAAATTTTAGATATTATCCTGAATTAAAATTTTAGTTTTTCATATATATGTATCACCAACGTATTCCCATGAAATTATGTTTCTTTTGCTGAAAACTGCCAGGCCTTACTCATTTTTATATTGCCTGCAGGTTTCAAATAAATGAGTTTCTCAGCTCCTTTGGGTGTTATGCACCCAACTTGTAGAAAGAGGAAGGGGTCAGACTGAAAAATAAAGCAAACCTCTAAGAAGTTAAGGTAAAAAAAAAAAAAAAAAAGAGTAACAGATATGTGGCAATCATTCATACTAGGACAATAACAGTGTTTCCACGTGAACTGTGAAACCAGAATTAAACCAAAGCAAAGCAGGCTCTGCCTTAGAGCAAACAGCATGGATTCAGAGGAGATGTCAAGCACTAGGGCTTTCAGGGAAAACATTTTGGGGATGTATCCAAATGATAAATTTACAAGTTTCATTCAGGTGTAATCTACATGAACTTCAGCGTTTATGTCCCTTAGGATATAAACTGCTGTAGCTTAAATTTTCTGTATTGCAGGTAAAATAGTAATTAGACACACACAGCAAAATGCATGGGCAAAGGCTACTTGAAACCTTAAGGAGAGGAGAATTTGCATACGTTAATTGATCTTTTCCTATGCAATTTCCAGAGATGATGTAAAGGACTAGTGAAGGTCATTCAAATATTTTTCTTCCATCAAAGTCTCTGGGGTCAAACTGATAGGAGCACAGCACCAATTTCAGAAACAAACCTTTATCAATGACCATGTATGTTGGAGCAGGCGGGGCAACCACAAATAAGGAAAAGCAGTAGGCTTAATGCATTTTTTAAGTGCATTGGGTTGGCTTGTTTGTTTGTGTTTGTTTTTTTTTAATTTAATTTTTTACTTATTCACTTTGCATACTGCACACTTCTCCCCTCCCAGTTACCCCCTTCCACAATCCTTCCCCAATATCCTGTTCCCCTTCTCCTCTGATGGGTGGCCCCCCAACCTCTCATCCTGGCACTTCAAGTCTCTGCCAGACTAGGTGTTTTCTCTCCCACTGAGGCCAGATAAAGCAGCCCAGCGGGAAGACCTTCCCACTTGCAGCAAGAGCTTTGGGGAGCCCCATTCCAGTTGTCTGGGACTCACATGAAGATCAAGCTGCATATCTACTACATATATGTGGAGAGGCCAAGGTCCAGCCTGTGTATGTTCTTTGGGTGGTGATTCAGACTCTGCAAACTCCAAGGGTCCAGGATAGTTGACTCTGTTGGTCTTCCTGTGGAGTTTTACTCCCTTCAGGGTCCTCCATCTCTGTGTCAGACTGTCTATGTCTCTCCCTCTCTCTCAGTGGAATCTAAAAATGCTGGGAGAGGCTTATTTCAGAAGAAAGATAAAATTCCATAGGCTCTTAAGGGAAGATAGCCTTTAGGTAGGTAGCTTTAAAGTAGGGAACTCTGTTTCCTATGAAGCTGAATCAGACCAAAAACATAAAAAATAAATAATGGTTATTCTCCCTTCTAGATGGAAACATCTGTGGTCTAAGAAGCCTTGACAAAACCCATGTGGGTCTTCTCCTTTTGCTCACTAGTATCTACAGGCAACTGCTGGAGATCGAGAAGCCGGTGGTAGAACACAATCATGGCCCATTTACTCAAAAGAAGCACATGCCTGAAAGCAAGGAATGGGCTGTCCGCAGACTGAAGACAAGATGGAAGCCATGTGTGTGCACAGGTCAAAGAACTGCAACTCTGTTTTAATAGAAGTAGTTATTCCCTAACTTCTCAAAAGGGCAAATAGAAAAGAATGCCAACTTCTTACATTATAGTAAGCCAATAACCTTGGAATCCAGCACAGGTAGTGTTTCTGAATTTTCAGAAATCATTCAGGGTTTCAAGAAAAGAAATATGCCCTGGAAACTCCTGAAAAAAAAAAAAACTGTGGAAAAGCCTAATTTCATTAGACTACACAGTGATCACGGAGATTTATGGAGAATGCAATGGTTTTAATGATTAACTAAGAATCATGAAGAAATGGAATGGTGGGGAAACAGAGATCTTTCTGGTCCAGGCCTCTATTAATCCAATTGTCACTATTTCTGAAGAAAGCCACTCATCATCGTAATTTGATTTTAATATTACATTACCCAATTCTACTCAAATCATATGGTAAATGCTTAAATTTTGCTAGCAAAGGAAGGATCAAAATCTAAATAGGATTAATATTTTAAAATAGAAACCAAACTAGAGCTCATTGAATTTTTATTAAACTAACTCAGTCACAATTTTGCATTTATCTTGCTGTGCGTGCACACACACACATATATATATATAATGAATATGTGTATACCTAAATACACAGATATACATAAACACTATGCACTGTATAATTAGTAAAGTATATAGTTATCTATTACTAGCTGGTATATAAAACAAATTATTAAATAGTTTATAATTAACTGAGCAAGCAAATGAATAAATTATTAGCTTAAGGAAATAAAAGAAAATAAGGAAATACAATTACATTACATCATAATGTTACTAAAGTTATAATTGCATAAAGGTATATGTACACACATTCATATGTAATTATTTGCAGATATATTAGACTAATGATGAAGTTTTCACTTTTAGTAGCTCATACTAAGTTTGTTCATTAAATTTCACTCTATTATCATATCTCACATATTTTTTAAAAAAATTAGTAAAGGAAAGACCAATGGGATTCAGTAGCATTGCCCTGCATGTGCACACAAGGCTATGGATTCCATCCCAAACGCTATAAAAAGACAGAAAGAATGTTTAAAAAGCCATATGTAATGGCACATATCTATAACTTCTAACTACAGTACTCAGAAGGATGAAAGAGGAGGCTCATCAAGAGTTGTAAGGAAAGAAGAGATAGAGGAAGTTCTGGAAAGGAGGGCGGGAGGGAAGGAGGGATGGAGAGAGGAAAGGAAGGAGGGGAGGAGGGGGAAAAATAAAAGGAAAAAGGTAGCAATGAGACTTTTAAAATACAGAGAAATAGACAACTGCTACCAACACCATGAGACTCCCAAAAGCCAGAGCCTCAACTGATAATGGAAGAATGAAAAACCAACACTGCTCAGCACCAAAGTATCTTTAAACCTTTCAGATCACCAGCTTCCACAATCTGTAATACCATGTGGCACAGAAACAAATCAAACAAGGGAATACTACAGTAGGATGTTATAAAACACAGGTTTATACTCTTATCCATCCCTCCATTGCAGGCTACCAATTCACCACTGCTCAGGCAAACACTAAAGACTTTCTCTCTGAGAAAGATAAACATGTCACCTGGAGGCCCAGCCATAACTGAAGGTAGGACAATAAACAGGAAATGAAAGGAGCAAACAAACAGGTATAATGGAAAGCAAGCATGAGACGTCCTCCTCTATTCAGCCTGGACACTGCTGCTGGAGACACACTGGTCATCTGGCTCCAGGAACCCTCGCTAGCCAATGTAAAAAACAAAAACCCACTGAAATAAACCTCATGGTGGCTTCCCTAGAACAATGCAGCCAGATTCCAAATCAACAAACCTCCTCTATGAGTTGAATATTTCCACATAGTGTTTGATCTCCTTATTCTTAAAAACGCACACAGGATCAATAGAGCCTGGGAAGTAAGAACAGCCTCTAACATAAAATTTAAAACAAAGAGCAAAACAAATAGAAGAAGGCAATTTAGAAGAAACAGCAGAAGCAGAGAGATCCAAACAATTTCCATTAGACTGTCCTTGACAGTATCCATAAGCTAAACCTCCTGTAACATGAAAAATACCAAGCATATCACATGACAAGAATTCAGAGAATTAAAATAGATGCTATTGAAAATAAGATTAGAACAGCAGAAATAAGGTACACCATGAAAATGTTGAAAAACAAAAGAAACTCTCCCAAAGTGGAGAAAAATAGACAAGAAAAATAAGTGTGTGTGTGGCAGGGGGTCAGGGGGAGCAGGGGGAGATATTAAAAGCTGGCAGGGAAACCAGCTGACAGGGACTTAGGGGGAAGAACTAATTCAGTTACAGCATTAGACAGATACCACTTAGAAATATGAGACACCTGTAATTAGAAGAAACAGAAAAAAAAATAGTTTCCCTGAGCTGGAGAGATGGCTCAGCATTTAAGAGCACATAATGTTCTACCAGAGGACCCCAGGTCAGACTGCTCTGAGCACCTCCCTTTGGGGTCCCCTTATTGGACATTAGTCACCTCCTCATGCCTCCACTCTGCTTTACTCCAGCTGTTTGCACAACTCAGCTGAGATAGCACAGTCTTCAAGATGCCTGCTCTGGTCTCTAGAGTTGAAGACCCCCTCTGTGTTCCCACATGCTGTTATCCGTGTACCATTCACAGAAGACAGTACCCCGAATTCCTTGTTTTATCTCTCTCATTTGGAAACAGGATCTTGATTGGAATGACTATCCTATTTATAATTGTATCCTTGGCAACCAGTACAGTAAGCATCATTATATAAACATCTCACTAATAAGTGCATTTGTTCATTAATCTGAGTAGCATCTATTTAGCACCTGCAGGGCACAAGGCATCTTTCTGGGCATCGGAAACATGATGATAAAGAGAGACGACAGTCTGCTTTTATAGCGCTTGCATTTCTAGAGGAAAGGGATAGAAAGACACAAGCAAATCAAGCTGAAATACAAAATTGTCCTGGTTTTCTTTTCAGCTGTTGTGATAAATAAATACCATGACTAAGATCAACTTGGAGAACAGGGAAGGATTTATTTGCTTTATTTACATTTTCAGATTACATGCTATCTGGTCTTGAAAGAAGTCAGGGCAGAATCTTAAGGCAGGAATCTAGAGGTAGAAACCAGAGCAGAAAACATGGAGGGGTGCTCCTTACTGACTTGCTTCCTCTGGCTTGTTTAGTTACTTTTCCTATATACCCCAGGCTCGTCTGTCTAGAGATGACACCCCAGTGGTGGGCTAGGGTATCCAACATCAATTAGAAACTAGGGAAATGACTCACAGACATGGCCACAAGCCAATCTTATCGGGGCAATTCTTATATTGAAGTGACTCTTGGTTTCTGTGAGTTGACAGCTGAAGTTAAGTACGACACTGGTGCTCAGTGTCACAAAGCAACATAAATCAAGACAAAGACACAACAAGGGAGAGGAGAAGACAGAACACGGTTTTACATGGAGAGATATCTTAAGGAATGCCAGACTAGAGATGTCATTAGGTGACAGAATAAGTCATGCAGATAAAGTGGATGAGACAAACAATCCAGGGAACGGAAACAGCCTAACAGCAAGATGCAGAGAAGGGAACAAAGTACTGGATGCGTTCAGCAGGCACGTCATTAAGTGGTTAAATGTTTCCGCTAAATCATTCCAACCCTCTAAAACCTTCTCTTCTTCTATGAAACCTAAAGACTGCACACCAAAACCAACATGAAGCTCTTACTCTGCCTTTCAATTCATTCCTGTACCTCTGTGGTCAGGTGGGCACACTCTCGCTCTCAGGCACACAGAGTCACTGCTGAGTGGTGCCTGGATGAGTATAACCCAATGGGCTTGTGGTGGATAACTAATACCATTTGGCTGAGACTGATCTGGGATGTGACACAGTTCAGATACTCCAGACAACGTGTTACTCAGATCTGGTTTTAGAAGCCTCACAGTTGTGTCTTAACTCCAGGCAAAAACTCGGGTCTCTAGTTTCAAAGTGGATCATCTCATTCCATTTAGTCACATTCGGCTGATGAAAACTGGTTAAATGATCGTGGAGAATCTGAGTCACCTTACATCACTTTCTGCTGACCTTTTATAAAGCAAGTTAATATATACATCCTAGGCACTGAACGTGGGTAGCAATTAGCCAACATGGTGTCTGCGAGACAGGAACAACCACAAGACAGAAGACAGAATCACTCCTGATGTCTCAGCTTCTCTCCTGCTAAAAGCATGGCAGGTGCTCTACCCCCAGCTTCCCAATCTCCTATACCTTAAGTACCTACAGTCCTTCATGTAAAATGATGACAGTGATAACCCATGACAGCAAGTCAGGAAATCCAACTTCGCCCTTTGTGATAGAGCAGACTGCTCTCCTTTTCTGGTCAATGTTGACTCCTTTCATGGCTAACCCAAGAGCTTTGTCAGTATTTCCAGCAAACTATCCAGTCTTATTTCTACACCAGTTGTTCTCAACCTGTGGGTTGCGACCCTTTCGGCAAACCTCTACCTCCAAAAATATTTATATTACAGTCCATAACCATAGCAAAATTACAGTCATGAGGTAGAAACCAAAATAATTTTATGGTCCATTACAGTTGTGAAGTAGAAACCAAAATAATTTTATGTTCCAGAGTTACCACGCCATGAAGAACTGTACTAGAAGATCACAGTATTAAGAATGTTGAAACACACTGTTCTACACTCTCTATGAGAGGCACTCACCCAACCTAAAATATGACTGAGACCCCAATAAATACTTGATGAGAACATGAACAACTGGCCACAGGGAGATAGCAAAACCATTAGGAACTCATGAATAACAAGTGCTCAGGCGCTCTGCAGAAGGACCGTGGAACTGATTTTCTGTATCTCAGTTGTTTCTACAGTACCCACTTCACTGATAGCAAGACAATGTCAAATTTCAATACACCTCTTTATATTATTTCTTTCACGAAAGCTTACTCCACTTGTAAGTTATATGCCATGTCTTTGAAATACAGATACATACTGAACTGGATTAAAAACAAAACAGTTTAAGTGACAGCTACCACTGATTGAGTGTAATTGATTGCAGACTCACTGAATCCTCAAAACTAACTGCAAAGGTAGTTTTATTCATCTCTGTTTAGGGCTGAGTAGAAGTCCAGTCATACATGGAATGTTCCCAAGGTCACAGAGAGTTAGTTGGTTGTGCAGCTAACAGGCAAACCTCAGGTCTGTTTGATTTCTAGACTAAGTCCCTCTATCTATTGCGTCTGCAAAGAACAACAGATAGAAAGTTATTTTTAAAAATTATTTCAACCATAGTCTTGTATCTATAAATCTGAAATTCACCTGTACTTTTTTTATATTTGTTCTTAAAATGTGAACACCTTAAGGGCCAGTCACTTCTTACTAAACCTGATGATCTGAGCATAATCTTGTGAAAGAGCTGACTCCCACAAATTATCTACTGATCTCTACAGTGTGTCCTGCCTTCCTCAACACAGAGCAAATACATGTAATGCAAATTTCAAAATAATTTCTATGACTCTAATCACTTTTCCAAATATGGCATTGAGTTCATTCTCCTCAGACAACATAATACTGTTACTGTGCTCTGAACACCACGTTCACTGGACCACAGGGTAGGAAACAGAGGACAATTGTTTACTCTGCTTCCCTTTCAATAGCACATGAAGGGTTCCACGCAGGAAGGCGTGTCATTTCATGCCAAAATTATTTTGAAATGTCATCACGCTAACACCTAAGAGAAGGTGTTAGTGAGGCTGTATGCCATCAGCAGAGACGGCAAAGCCCAGACAAGGGCTATTTCCAGAGCTTTTAATAAAACTGCAGAACACAGAACTGCCGGGAAAGGTGCATTAGCACACGATGCCATCGTAGCTGTCAGGATGAAGGGAGGCAGGCAGCAGTTCATGCCCTGCGGCAGAACTGAACTCAAACTCCAGCGGCTCTACCTCCCCTTGTTCCTGGGGAAATAATTCCAATTCTGTGATTCACTATAGCTTTGCTTCACGTGTGTAAAGCATGTGGCAATACTGAGTCTGTAGGACTGATATGAGATCGGCATGAATTAGTACATATGAAAAAGACAAGATTGTTTATTACAAAGACCAGCACTGAATTAGCTACTTAATTAAAAAAAATCATGAGGCCTTATGTACTTTAAGAAAGATCAAAAGGATAGTACCTGTCCAAGCTGCTGCGTATTGTTTTGTAGCAGATACAGCCAGATATTTTACTTGAGTTTCTAGATACACACTTTGTCATTTTAAGCCATGTCCACCAGAGAATTAAGAATTCCTCCTTTCAGAATACTCCCTATGTTTTAGTCACAAAGCTGAGAAAAATTTTTTTCTCATATTATCTTTAAAATTCTCTGAAGTCTGCTTTAGCAGTATCAGTTATGGGTTCTATCTCCTGGAGCAGGCATTAAATCCAATAAAAAAAAAAGACCAAGACCCTAAGATTAGATAGGTCACAAACTCTAGGGGAAATCCTACTCTTGTTATTGTGTAATGAAGCATAGCAATAAAATGACTCCCAATGAATTATTGTTATAGTCAGAGATCAGTGCATCACCCAACCTTCATCAGAGAGGCTTTTTCTTCTAATATATGGCAACTAACAAACAGGACCATAACTGGACCATGTATCGAGAGGGAGACTTGGGAACACTCAGTTCTCTCAGTTCTAAATGGGATGTCTCTATCAAACCCTGTCCCTCAAGGCTCGGGGATGAAGGTAGAAGAAACAGCATCAGAATGTTTAAAAACAACAACAACAACAACAACAACAACAGAAACCCAAAACCAAAACAGAGATAGTGAATGAACCCAAGGAAACAGAGTCTTCTAGACACAACAGTACAGATAAACCTATGGACTCACAGAGATTGTGATGACACACACAAGTCCTGTCCAAGTGCAAGCCAGATAAAATCCAAGCAACTATGAAGGAGAACTAACACAAAGTTCCACCCCTAACCAAGAAGCTATTTGCAAATGATGACTGCTTTGTAAGGGAACATGGGCTTTCTCTAATAGAAAGGCACTGGCTGTATCAACAACTGAAAGTCCTCATGCCCTAAGGTAGTTGGCCAACACAAAATGGACCCCGTGTTATTTCTGTACTTTTTGTTTTGATATTTTTGTCTTATATGTTTTGTTTTGATTTGAGGGTGATTTGGGGAGAGAAAAGAGAGAGAGAGCATGAACTTGAATGGATAAGGAGGTAGGGAGAGGAAAAATATGATCAAAATATATAGAAATTTTAAATAATAGTCAGTGTTACTGGCCATAGTTCATGAACAAAAAAGTGTGAAGTCAGGAGTTAAAGAGTAGATGAATGACAGATCCAAGGTCAACGTTTATGCTTTGAAATACTATACTGACCTAACCACTTATTTCCTTGGAGACCAGAGTTGTGCCAACCATGGTGCTTTTGTGGAAAAAGTTAAGCTTCCCAGCTGGAAAGAGATTACCATCCTATTATTTCTAAAAAGAAAAAGTCAATAGCAGAGAGAAGCTTTAGAAAGCCTGCAGTTAGACTGACAAAGACTTTCATTCTGCACAGCTGGCCTGTGCACTGGGCCTTTCTCTCATTCCCCTAGACCTAGGCCTGGATAGTGTGTAAATAACTTTAGAAATTGTAAATTCCTACTTCTAAGAAGCTATGATAAAACATAACAGCAGAGCCTATTTCTCATGTGAGTTATCTCAGATTGTGAGTCTTTTTACCAGGGTAGAATTCCCCAAGGTAAAGAAAGCATCCCTCAGAAAAACTTAAATGATCTACACCAAAATATATATATATATATATATATATATATATATATATATATATATATAAGATCCAAATTATGAAACTATCCTGCATCTGACCTACTGCCTCTCATCTGTCACTTCACTGGGGACACAATAGGCCTATGTCCCTCTTTGTTCACCATTCTAGAAAAATAGTGTCAGGTGGCAGAGATGGAGAAAACCAATTTCCGCTCTTCGGTCTGATATATACAACTTCTGTTACAGTCTGCAGTAAGGTGTCAATCACAAATTAACAAAGGAAAATGTGGTCGCTAAAGCCAAATCTCTCCCCAGTGAGAAGAGGATTTAAATTTGATGCCTTCAAGTTTCTCTAATCACTGACTTGCCTCAGCCAGACAAACACTTAACAGAAAAAAATAATAGCTGACATCACCAAGTCCAAATCCAGGGTCATAACCTCCACTTCCTAGGTACTGGTGAAGAATGCCAGGAGAAGAGGGAAGATAACCTAAACATTCAGTGGAACCTATATCAGAAATATACGACAAAGGCACAGAAATCTAAGATCATCCTGGTAGGCAAACAGAAATTAAAACTTCCCAGCAGATTTAAGATTTTTTTTTAAAAAAAGCAAACCAATGATTGTTTACTGTTAAGCTCAAGAAGAAACTGACAAGGTTTCAGAAAGGAGAGAGCCTAACCACTCAACCGAACACTAGTAGTGATTTTTTTAAAGTGCTATTGGGCATAGTAGATTCTGATTTGACATGATACTGAAGACAAGATGCCTAAAATGAAAGCAATGTCTTCAGTTTTTTTTTTTTTTTTTTTTGGAGAGAGGGAGAGAAAGAGAGAGAGGAAATGTATGCTGTTTTAAAATTTTCTTCTTATATCTGAATCAAGTCATATTGTAGATAATTATATGATAACAGTTCCTTGGGAAGCCATATGTTTGAGCTTGTAAGCAAAATATTTTTCTTTTTCTGTATAACATTTCAGTACTGGAAAGCCCAAAGAGCTCAGACATATAATGTCACAAGAGTGCACAAAGGATGTGTTTTGTTCCACAAAGAAAACCCAGATGACGAATGACATCAGAGCCTCAGAACACAACACGCATATTGGGAAATGTTGGTAACTTCAAAGGCAGTAAATGCTGCTAAATACCACTTTCAGAAGTCATCGTGGTAGCTAAGTATTTCTAGGACACAGCAAGGCTGCCTCTTAGACAGCACTGGTGGGTTACAATGATGTCTGCTCAACATGAGGTACACACATAAAGAGTTTCTGAGAGCTGAGTGAGCAATAAATACACTCTGATGTGACTCCCTCCTGTTTCATCTGCACGACCCTCAGGACAGTTCAGCTTAGCTTAGTGGACATTCTTACTGCTCTGCCAAAGAGAAAAGCATGTTTTAAAAAAATAGCTAAAATTAGATTCTAAATCTCAACTTCTCTCATAGTAAGGGTCTTTGACAATACTGTTTATGTAAATTAGTAACAGGGCAGAGCTGTGTGTGCCTTGGGAAGGTAACCTGGCACCACAGTTCATTATGGCATAATTTTGAGGACACATAGAAACGTCCAGGCCAACGGATTGTTGGTGTTTTTTGGACCTATCTCTGTAAGTTCATCTAAAATCCACCACTTCTCATCCTTTTTTTTTTTTTTTTACCTTATCTTCCTCCTAAAGCATTTTACAGAGAGAACATTATTTTCTGGAAATGACATTCACCCACCTGTCAGTCAGTGTTCTCAATTCTCCTTCAAAACAAAAACAAACAAAAGACAAACTGAACAGTTCAGATAGTGCAGATTTTAAAATATTCACTATTGGGTTAAATACTTTCCCTACTTTTCAAAGGCATGTGGGATGTCAAACAGCAACAACAACAACAACAACAGCAACAACAATAAACGGGATGATCTCCTTATGAAGTCAACAGGGATTCTAGTCTAATTGTTAACTGTATGTTTTGAATGAGAGAGTAACCCTCTCTGAGACACCTTTTTCTTTAAAAAAAAAAAAAGATGGTAAAAAAGTAAATTTCAAATAGCTACTCTGAGGGCTAGACTGGCTAAATTGTCATGAATAATTATAGCAAATATTTATTATGCACTATGTATCAAATATTTTTGATACATGCATACATCCACACACACATTTACTTATAATGGTTTAGACATGAAATATGTCCCCCAAAGACTTGTTATGTTAGGTACTAGTTTCTGCAATGGAGGACACTATTGATGAGTTCCCAGTTGAACAGGTTGTTAGCAGGCAGGACCTAGCAGGATGAAGTAGATCCCTGAGGTATATGTTATTGGAGAGTAGGTATGTCATGGTCCAAGCCCTTCGCTGTCCTCTTGGGTTCCTGGTCACCATGAGGTAAGAAGTTCTGCTCTACTGTGTGCTTCTCCAGCATGTTCCTGGACCAGGAACAAAACAACCATGTGACCATTGACTCAAACTGTGAATTAAAATCCTATAGTACTTTTCTCACATATACTTTCACAGCAAAGAAGAACTGACTGACACAGAAACTACTCAGCTACCTAGAAGATGAAAGCTAGAATTGCTGATTTATCAAGACAGAAACTGAGACGAGAGATTCAGTAACTAGGGGGGAAAAAACCCTCAAAATTGATCTGCCAGAATTCAACTCACCTTCCATGCTCACGGAAATAGAGATGCTGTGTCTAAGAGCCATCTCACGTCTTTCTCTTTCTACTGATGACCATTCCCACCCAACTCAACAGCACACAGACCATGAAATCAATTTAACAACTTCTGAGGAAGCAATATAACATATATGTTGCAGAGAAAAGTTTATAAAATATGCAGGGCTAAAAGAATTGCCAAAATGAAACAAAACAAAAAAAACTCCAAAGAAGTAGACAGGAGGACTATTCTCCAATTTAATCAGCTACCACATAATCTCATCCAAAGATATTTTGCACAGAATCGAATATGCCACTTACAAGAACTACTTGTCCTACTCCTATAAAAGATACATCTATATATGAACACAGGGACTTTTGTTTGGTTTGTTGTCCATTTAACAAGTCATATCAAAAATGGACAAAAGAAACAACCACCCAAACTCAGCATCTAGCATAGATTGGGCAAAGCTAATGCTACAATTAGTATCTGTAGAACACTGATAACCACAGCAAGTTTCTATACACTAAGACCAAGGATACAAGACTGGTTACCCTCACTGGGCAGTCCTATACAGCATCAGTAATACCTGAAGCAACAACTGATTCCTATGTGAGTAAGAATAGGTAATGTGAGCAGATACAGACAAGTAGAGTGGTAGGCCCTTGAGCAGCTGACCCTCAAAGCCAGGAACTCATTCATAGAATAAATCCAGAAAAAAAAATGCCCATGTTCAATAAGTCTTTCTTGGAATCTTCCAGATCAACAGACTGGAGGTTACTGGGAATTGTGACAATAATGATAAGACAAATTTTATCTGTACACAGACTTCAGGGAGATTTAAAAACACTGCTAAGGCTCTAAGTGGTATGAAACAAGGCTGCAATCCACTAGAATTTTCAATGCTTCATAGAGAATACTATTATGCCGCAGGGGAGCCACAGCGTCACGTACTTAATATCTGAGGAAACACTACTGAAGGTCTTTTATCAGAAATATGCTGTAAATCAATAAAGAATTTACAGTGCTGTTGTAAAGGACTACATTTATCTTTTAGTGAGAACAGGACAGTAGCAAGAATGGAAGAAGAGGAGGAGGAAGAGGAAGAGGAGGAAAAGGAAGAGGAAGGGGTTCCCATCAATATATAAGTTAGACTATATAGACTGGTTGTTCATACATACATAGAGTCCCTTACCCAATTAATACTTGTCTCAGTGAAAAAGATGATAAGATATACAACTTTTGCTCTGAAGAAATTCCCCTACAGAGACAAAGGGAAACCCAATTAAAACACGACCCAGTAAGTAAACATATATATTCAGGATGTGGTGAGAGTTGGAAGGAAAGACATCTAAGATCAGAATGAACAGTGATGAAGCTGTAAAATAAATTCAAGAGAAAGTAGACTCTGAGCTACTTTATCAAGTTGCAGGAATGTCAAAGCCAGGAACGCAGGGCATCACTGCCACTTCTAAGAGTCTTGGGTCATGTTTCTACAACATCAAGTGACACAATGAAATTGGAAGAAGGGTAGCAGTGGGGACTTGAAGACTGTGGAAATCAGAAATGACTGGTGCAAGAGTTTCAATTTCATCCTGAAAGTGAGTATGTACTACAAGTAAACTCTAAAACCTGAAATGCCATGGTCAGGTTTGTATGTTAGGGGGCCATCAGTTTTCTAGAAGGATGAATGAGAAGCAAGTGGGAGACCTCTTTAGAAGACACTGGGCAAGCCTGGTGAAGACCAGTGAGAACAATGGAGAGATGGCTTAGTGAGGTTATACAGTTAGCTACAGAGATGGTTTTGGTACTCTGGTATCTCTTTAGAACACATGAATCCTTTATCTCTTTAGAAATGACTCTGAGCTGATGTACGAGGAAGACAAGGGTTGGAATGAAGTTAGAACAAGGAATTGTAAGGAGAGAGATAAGAGAGGACACGCACAGATGGGCGTGGCCACGGCCTGGATCAGGCTGTGCTGAAGATTGGAGAGGAAAGCAATTCTATTGCTTAAAGAAGGGTTTACAAGCTTCATTGGACCAGAACTTCAAATTTTCAATCTTTTGGAACCATGAAATGGTTTTAATAGATGCCAAAAAGTATTTGTGAAATTCAATACATATTCCAGATTTCTTAAATGAATGAATGTTAGAACATAATTACAAGACAAATATGAAGAGAAACAACACAAGGCATTTTAATGGGTAAAGAAATGAATGTACACACCATTAAAAGCCAAACCAAGTAAAAATGGCATTTTACATTTATGTATTGCTTTCAGTCTAGCAAAGCAGAATTAATTACCTGAACAGCCACGGGTTGAAATGTGAATCTACTGAATGCAATGGAGAGAAGACAAATTTCCTATAAAAGACAAAAGTCAAGACTTCCTACTGAGTCAAAACAATCATTTGATATAGTAGAAAAATCCACTAGACAGACAGACAGACAGACAGACAGACAGACAGACAGGCTATCAAATACAAAGGTTCAGTGACATGGCTCAGCAGGTGACCATAATTCAATTCCCATATTCCATATCAGTAGGAAGGAAATGACCTCCAAAAGTTGTCCTCTGACCTCCTCACATGCATCATGTTATACACACACACACACACACTCACACACACAAATAAATAAGATTTAAATATTTAAAAATACACTCCAAAAATGCAATCACAAATTAACCATCTTAAAGGCTTAATGATCCTATTTAAAGAAAGCAAATCTTTATTGAAAGAGTTAAGCAAGGCTTGGAAACTGGAGGGGAGCATATACATTTAAAGACAAAAACCTAGATGGCAATTCTTCCCAGACTTGCATGTACACTTACAGCAAATCCAGTAACTACAATCATTCCCTACACCTACACACACCACATGAACCTTATCTCACTGCAAGAAAATGGAGAAAAATCTGAAGCTCTTGGCAGTAAAGAATTGTTTCAGGTAGAGGAAATGACAGTCCACTGATTGTTTTAAATGGAAGATACTTGTGCAAAACCAAATAGATCTCAAAGAAAACAAAATGCAAACAAACTTGAAGGAAACTAACACCAAATGAAATGGGCTAAACCTGCTGCAATAGAAGTAATTTTAATAAAGGACAGATGACAGGGACAATTCATATGCCTGATTGTTCAAGGAGTAGGCAAAAAGTCTCCCAAGACAATCAAGGTGCTAGAATTAGTATGCTCAATTACTGGTAAGCACAGAAACTGGGCAGGCAATACTGAAAGGCTGGTTAGCCTAAAGCCTCCACATCATTTACAGTACTTAAACAAGCAATTCCTAATGTGTAAAAATCAATCCCAATAAAATAAATGATTCAGAAAAATCAATGTTCGTTTACTTAGTGTCTTAATTACAGAACTAAATGATCTACTCTACATTGGTGAAAAAAAATAAGAATACAAGATATTTGAGTCACATTCAGCTCAATGGGCAAGATAAGCAGAGATACCTTCAAGAATGAACACCTATCAGTGGTCTCTATAAATTGGCTAAGTTTTAAAAGCTATGCTTTGTGTTTCCCATAATTTCAGTTAACTCAGTCATTCTGGATTTCTGACGGGGTTGAAAACTTATAGTCTCATAGCCAATCCTGGCTATTTACTTTGAGAGAAAAGACTTGAGAGGATGGTTTTCAGCTGACATTCATTCTAAAGCCAAGAAAAAAAAAAGCCAAGTTCAGAACTAAGTTTTTAGTTAGGAGAGATGACAGAGGTTCTGGTTAGTCAACAAAATGATGGACTGGGTATTAGGTCTATCTTTGTACCTTACTGATACAAATTGGTATAGTCATGCTCTATTGTATTTTGAGAAAAAAGTTTTATCTTAACAGGAAGGGTGATATGTAGGAGGAGTAAGGAGGAAAAGAGGAGGAGGTAGGAGACGAGAGGGGGGGGGAAGGGGGGAGGGGGAGGGAAAGGTGGAGGTGGATGTTCGTGTGTCTCTGCCAGTCAAAGATAGTTGGTATAACTAGGTTGCATATTGGGTTACACTTCTGATTGTATGGGCATCTTGTTATTGAGTATTACCAAACTTATAAAGCCTGTGGTTAACATTTTAAAATAAAAATAAAAATTAAAGAATGAACACCTATACTGTGAAAGAAAAATACAGTCTTAGAAGGGCCAGTCCCCAGGTCCGAAGTTCAGAAAAGGTTTCCTAAAAGAAAATGCCCAGGGTTATATAGAAAACGTCCACATTTGCACACATCTTCCCCGTGGTCAAATGAACAAGCATTAGTTTTTCAGGAACTACCTCAATATCAAAATAGTTTAGCATATAAAATATTTTGTTCTGTTTGGTGCAAATTGTGCTTTCCATTCTCAGCTCACATTATTTCCATGGCTTCCCTTTACAGCTCCTTCCACATTCTACCGGACCTGTGATAGATAAATCTTGCGCTCAGCACTCGGGTCTTCCTTCTCCATTTGTCTGGATGTTAGGCGGATCATAGCTTTACACCTGCTTATTCAAACTTGTGCAGACCTGGCATATTACAGGTCAAAGATCTTTGCTTTTTTAAAAAATTTCCCTTTATTGCTTAAAATGTCATACATGTATATAGTTAAACCTGATCACACCACCACTATTCCTGAACACCAATTCCCACCATCTTCTCCCAACACTCTCTATACCAACTTCACATTTCTTTCTTTCCTTTAATCCCACCATGTCCAGTTAGTTACCCATATGCATATGGCTGTGGGGCCATGCACTGAAGCAGGGGAGCCTACCAGTAGCCATATTTTCAAAATAGAACGAGTCTTCCTTCTCCAGCAACTATCCACTACCAATAGCTCCTTAGTTATGGGGGAGGCTTGGGGATGATCTACCCCATCTTTGTTGGGCTTTGGGTTACCTCTATTTGTACAGAAACTCACAAGTGCTGGGAATTCACAAGTAGCCATACCACGTGCAGAAGATAGCATTTCAAAGCCCTTCTTCGCACCCTCCAGCACTTATATTCATTAGGTCTCCTCACCCATGATATTCCCTGAGCCTTGTCATTGCTGGTGCTAATACAAATGAACCAATACAGATGTCCCATTTACAGCTGAGCACTCAGTCCCCCAGTCTCAGCCCTTTCTTTGTTCTGCATCTTCCTACCGCCAATAGAAGTTTTCCTCCCATTAGAACTCTAGGTCAGTGGTTACAGATAAATATTTGAAGGCACTTTAATATATTAAAATATTCAATTGACAGGCTTCAAAAGATGGAATAGCCAGAAAACAATTCAGTGTAGTCTACCAATATTGAAAGTTTTGTGAGTATTTTAAATTTTAAAAATAGAAAGAAAATGACTTTTGAATTTCAAACACTAAGTTTCAAAATTATTCAAAGTTGATTTTTAAGTTCAAACAAGTAATTTGCTGAAATGGATTCAAGTCTTTGTTAAAAACAAAAACAAAGTTCATATATAGTCTGGAAACATACTAACTGCCAAAAAAGTCATTTCCAACAAAAATTTTTGAAGTGTAAAGAGTTATATTTTTTTTCTTTTCTAAAAATGGAATGATGTGTTAGCACAGCTTATATTTAGCAATAAGAACCAAAATCACTCCAAGGAAAGTTGGCTATGTCTCTCAAGCTTCTGTCCTGAAATCTTTGCTTGTTTGTTTCATGGTCCTTTTGATCAAAGCATAGCATTTCAGGTCGTTTACCAGTTTTGAATTGCCTGCTTCCCATCACCTTTTTACAAAGAGTATCCTTAAGAATACATCTTAAAAGACAATCAAAAGTCACATGTGATCTCAAGATTACTTAGAAAAATGTTTAATTTCTTTTAGATTGTTCATTTCCAGTTTTTACTTTAAGTAGACGTAGGGAAGTAAATGAAGGCAATCTTTTCTACGTGTGTTTACTGAACTTTTGTTTTGCGTCCTACACTATATATTTTTGTATATATGTATCTCATAAACAGTACTTTGCATTACTTTTTTAGTATACACAGTATTTATATTTCCTTTTGATTAAAGACATCACTCTGTGCGTATATAGAATCATGGTTATTCAACATGTACTTATCCCAGCTTCTTGGGGAGGGGAGGGGTGGCGGGAAGTAGCAGCCAGTTCTCAAATATAACTAACCTTCCCTGACCTATTAAATTCTATAAGAGATGTATTAAAAGCCTCTCAGCTATGATATTGAAAGCTTGAAATAACATACAAGTTTCAGATATTATATGTTTCGTCTCTATTACATTATAAAAGTTTCATGGCAACTGTCCTCGTTGTGGTTGTACCGCCTCTTTTGTCCTGGAAGGAATTTCCAAAACCTTTACCAAACATGATAGCACAAGGCAGCACTGGCCCCATGCACACACTGACTCTTTGTCTTCCATTTTCTCAGCAGTGGTGAACGTTTTCCCACAGGAAGTAGTACACTGCAGAGTTCAGGAAACAGCAACATTTTCAAAGGAAAAAGACAACAAAACAAAACAATGGATCTGCACAAACTGTTTCATAGAAAGTAACACACCATCCTCGTTAGGAGACAAATCTAACATTTTTATTTTCTTTTTAAAAATCTTATGTGTCTTTTTTTTCTAGTGGGTAGAAAATAATTTTTACACATGTAAATCCTTTTTTATTTCTTTCTTTCTCCAAGATCCAAAGACTATCTAACAAATAATCCCAACACTATACACAAGAAACTCTCTTTTGAGTTGTTGCTCAGGGTTGTAAGAGGCTCCCAAAACATTACAGACTATTGTTATTGCTGTTCATTTTCCCAGAAGTAGTGGGGGGATAAGTTCTTATTGCTGAAGATATCATGCACTTCTGACACAGAGCCCAGAGGTTTGATCTGGAACTAACTTGAATGTTTCCTCCTGGGGGATGAGCTTTTATGATATCAGAAGGTAGCATGCAAGTTTCCAAAGGAGGGAAATATCCAACAGTCATATCCAAATATAATGAATATCCATTATAGCCAACATGTCATCATATTCCTGAGACTGTAGTATTGCCGGTGATGAGTACTGAAAACCTAAGCCAACTGCCCAAAGCCAGTGAAGTCACAAATCTTGAAGGACAGCCTCCAAATTTACTGAGTCACCATAAGCCCTAACAACAATCTAAACATTTGTCCTTATATCCAAAGAGAAGTGTAATCTTCACCCCTCATCAGAGAAACTTCTCTTCACAACAGAGACCATTAACGGATACTACAACCAATCAAAATGGAGAGTTGTGGAGCCCAGTCTCAATACATAGATCTACAAAACAACTCTAGCACCTAAGGCTCTGGGAGCATTTCTGGGGGGAAGAAAGAAAATAAGAGGCAGAGGATTGCAACAAAAGTTGAGGATAGTTTGCTATGAGATTGCCTTTCCTTGGAAGGTCAGGAGCTACACCCATAAAATTTCACCAACATACCTTCCTAAACATGAGCTGAACAAGGGCAACAATAGACCTGTCAAAGTGAACAGAAGAAAGCCCACAATGCCTCAGCCCTTTACTAAGAACCACAGATGACTAAGGAATGCTGACAGAGGGGAAAATAGCCTTCCCTAGGGAAGAGCATACCAATTGGAACTGGCATGCTACATTGGAAGGTTTAGAGGGAGAAAGGGAAGGGGAAAACGATGTAATTATAATCTGATAAATAAAATGAATAATTTAAAATTTTGTATTTATAGGTGGGTTTTTGTGATTATATACTCTGTGTGTGGTTGCCTTTGGAAGCTACAGAGAACATTAGCTCCTCCAGAGCTGGAATTGCAGGTTGCTGTGAGGCACCTAACATGGATCTGGGAATCATACTTAGAGATCTAGCAGATATTGCATTTGGTACTTTTGTTAGCTTTTCTCTTCTTTTCCTTTTAGAATTTCACACCTTGTCTTTAATCATATCCTCACCCACTCTTTCTATAGCCATCCCTTTCCCTATTAACCCAACTTAGTCTTTTTTTTTTTAATTCATGAAAACTAATCCATACTTCTTAATATTCTTGGATGGGTGGCCTTCCACTGAAGCCCAGTCAATGTACTAAAGTCATACTCTTAGAGAAAACTGACTCTCCCTTTCCCACTACTAACAAGTGTCAATCATCCTATGGCTGGGGAAGGACTATGTCCCCAATTCTTCTCTTCATGGTGGGATTCTGTCAGTCTTGGGCTTGCACAGATCTTGTGCAAGGTCTCGTCACAACAGCTTTGAGTTCACATGTACAGCTGCCTAGCTGGGTACAGAAGACACAATTTATTTGTGGTCAGCTACTAATTCTGTCTCTTGAACTTTCTGCAAATTTTCCTGAGACTTAGGAGGGGGTGGGATATACATGTTCCTTTTAGAAATCTATAATCTCTTATTTTCTGCACTTTGGCCATTTTTAGATCCTAGAAGCTTCTCTGATGATGGTTGAGAGATGTGTTAATATACAACTCCAATAATATGTTGTAGAAGTCAGTTTAATAAATTTAATATGCCTATTTAGCAGAAATAAGATTCTCTTATGTAAGACCTGGGGCTTGTCTAAGCATAGGCTTTTGACTCAAAAACAGTGCAGGCATGTCTTTCACCTTGTAAAGACAAACTTAAATCCACACAGAAAGTGAATGGTTGGTTACCTGCATGACATCCATGCCGGAATTGCACATTAGGCATGTCTTTCTAGACCAGTCATTACTTTAACTCACAGGGTTCACGTCTGGGTAAAAGTGATGACTACTTTTCTAGTAGCATACATGGCACCTTCTAACACTATGAAAGCTACCAGTAGAGATAAGACTGCCAGTTCAGTACCAGCTTGATCTCTTCATGTTCTATGACTCAAATAGTGATCTTCGGCAACAGGGTCTTACCATCAAGTGTTGGAGGATAATCAAGAACATTGGCAAGGTAGCCTGGTAATCCATATCTTAACTCATCTTCAAAACAAACTCGTTCTTTAATGTCAGTCAATGTTATTATTTTCTGTATTGTATTAAGATGGCTCCAAAGACTCACTCATTTTTCGTTTCCTTGTATTAACTCGGTGTTCCTCTCTATTTCAACATAC
This sequence comes from Grammomys surdaster, assembly GCF_004785775.1. NCBI lineage: Eukaryota > Metazoa > Chordata > Mammalia > Rodentia > Muridae > Grammomys > Grammomys surdaster. The sequence goes on from NW_021604592.1 coordinate 3,701,343, forward strand.
TATGATAAAGAATGAGTCAACAGAGACACAATTTAAGCTTATTTTTATAACAGTCTAGTATATGCCTTTTAATTTCACAATTCACTCTGTTCTGATTTGAAAGGTGATTATTGTGGGTGTTATATCTTGCATTTAATTTTGTATCCCTTAGTCATTTTTTTTTTTACTCGTGTGTACCTTTATGTGTCTGTGTGTATGGACATTATACATGAATAGTTACCTGAGAGGCCAGAAGACAGCTACAGATTCTGTGGAATTGAAGTTACAGCCAATTGTAAGCTCACTAAAGTGGGTGCTAAAAACCAACCTTGTTTCCTCTGAGAAACCAGAAAGTGCTCTTAACCACTGAGCCCTTTTTCCAGCCCGTTCCATTAGTCATAAAAAAAAAAAAAAACCTTACTTGTGTATGTTCCATTATTTGAAGACTTTGATCAAGTTACCTTTCTCTCATTCACTTGGAAACTTCACTTCAGTATTCTCTTCAATTAGTATTACCCATTCAACTTCTTATCTCCAATCTAAGATAGACGATTCTTTGAAAACATTTTACCTCCCACTGGTTTTTTTTCTAAAATTATGCTCAATTCACCCTGAATTCCTTTAGCGGACGGTTATTTCTTGTTCGTTTTTAAAATTTCATTTCCTCTCTCTCAACTTCTCCTAGTTTCTTAGACTTTAAGTCTCTATGGTGTAGCCTACTTTTAAATTTTTTGTAGATGCTTTAAATGACCTTATTTATACTAAAGTCACAAAAGTCTTGGGAAGCTATCTCCTTCCATTCAATTTCTAAATATGTATGCACCAAACTGTTAGAATTTACTGATATTATCGGCTAATGTCTTCCTAGTCAGAAGAGTTTGTTCTAGTTAACTTATAGTTTTGTTAGGGTCTGCCCACGTGATATATTACAGAGCTTTAATCCCTCCTGCATTACACACTTCTTCCTTGCTCTCTTCTGTACACCATCTCTTTTCCTGACTTACAAACAGAAAGCCCAAAGAAAAGCTGGTTCCCACAGTCCACTGTCTCCTAACGTGATTTGGAGTTTTTCACCTGAAATCTTCTAAGTCATTAGAGAACTTGGAAATTGTACAAGATGTCTAGACTTGGATCTTTTCAAGTTCAGTGATCCTAGACATTGCTTAGCCTTCCAATTTGCAGGCCCAGGTCTTTCGATAGCTCAGGTCAGAAACACTTTTGTGAGTTATACAATTATCCCCTTTTGTATTTGTGCTTCTTCTCCCCACTCCAATTATTTTCATTTTATGTCTCAGAGAAAAGTTCTCCAAGGGTCCACTTTCCTGTTATGACTTCTTTTCAATCTTCTGTCCACACTCTACTCTGTGATTTTATTTTGTGCTTGATCTTCCAAGACAATAAAACCAAGCTTCAGAAGGAACCAAGACTCCCATTTTATTCATGGATTATATTATTAGGAATCATGCTTAGTACTCTGAGGTACTAGAGCTGAATTTTCTAGGTGACATTTTCATCCTTTTCCCAAGGTCCTCTCTGATCTTGCCCTTGTCTTCCTTTAGGTATCCTTTCTTTGCTGTTCTTATTAGTTAGATTGTCACCTTGGCTCAAACCTTATGGATTCTTCAATTTGCCTTTATATGATCCAAAATTTAATTATTTCATTTCAAACTATTTTAATTTGCAGAACTAATTCACTAAGTATTTCTCAAAGAGCCACTGGGCTTCGGTATATACATCAGCATTCCCAGGAACTGAAAGATGACCGTCTTGAGAACCAGCATGCTAAGGAGACTGAATTCCCCTGTATGAAGGATCTATTATTATTCAATATTATTCAATATCTATTATTATTCAATAAAATCTAGTTTATTTTTCTTTGAACAGGACCCCTGTTTGAAGACTTTATTCTTTGCCTTGAAGTTCCTTGATTATCAAGTTTTGTTGGCACCATAGGACTAAGATTCATAACTTTGACTTGTTCTTCATGATCACTGGACATGTTTTCTGATCCCTGCAGGGACAGCAGGGGACACTGTTTCACTATCAGGCATTGTCACGCTAATCTATCCATTTCATCCATTTAGCTCCATCTGAGTTTCCAGGAGTCAGCAAGACCCAGCATACTCATATGCATCTCACAGGCATTTCCAGAGTTCTAAAGACTACTCTTTCTAGAATTGGCATCTTTAAATAATTTTATCATGGGATCCAATACTGTTCAGCAAGAATCAGATGATTTTAAGAACAGCCCAGAACATTTTTCCTCCCTGAAAGTTATTCTTCAAAATGGCGGCCTATTGGTCCCTCCAGATCAACATACCTTCATAGCATGGTTATACGAGTAAAATTAAAGCCTTTCTGGGTCTTTCAATTTACCTCCTAGAATAGGATATCATATAAACTTTCACAGTTGATAATATCTAATACAGTTTTTTTCCTAAGTAATTGGGGAATTATAAACGTTAGGAGAGTAGAAAGAGGTCACAAACAACGACAGGACAGCTAATGATGAACATTAGCACATTAGCAGCATTTCAAGGGAGAAGCAGGAGTATTAATCTGTCAAGACAGTGAAAGCAAACTAACCCATATTGCCTGAAGCAAAATCAAAATGATTCACAAATAGATAAGTAGGTTAATAAACAGATTTGATCACACAAAGGTGTATGGTGTTAGGTATGATATTCATCCTTCTGCTACAGCGTGTCTGTCAACTTTACAAAAACAGCTTCTAAGAATTCATAAAAATTTTCTTTTGATATTTATGGCTTTAACAGAGTGTAGCACCAATTTGTGGATACACACTTTGTGGACAGTTGTATCTTTTTGTTGTCTAATTTTGAGGTGCCAATGTTTATACTAATGTGAATTTAGGTTTAAGATGAGATTGCAAGAACTATATTCAGGGCTCTGTCCTTTGCATAAGAATTGAGTTAAGGGGCAGTGAAGCTTCACTACATCCCTACTTGTGTGTGTGTGTGTGTGTGTGTGTGTGCATGCGCACACGTATTATGTTTGTAATAGTTGCTTTTTTAAGCTCTGCTATGCACCCACCTTGTTCAAAAAGTTAATTTTATTTTTGCACTGAGGAGCTGGAGAGATAGCTCTGCAATTATCCCTTTCACAGAGGACCCAAATTTGGTTCCCAGCATCCAGATAGAGTGGCTTACAAAGCCCTATAACTCCAGCTGAGGAATTATAATGCCTCAGGCCTCCATAGGCATCTGCAAGCATGAGCTTCAATATACTACAATGTTTTGCCTTCATGCTCATGACACAGGGGGACTCCTCAAGAATAAGTAATTGATGGGGCTATAGTACTATTTATGGAAGACCCAATTCCCAGTGTGTGTCTAAGGTAAGGTCAAGGGGCAAGGGGCAAATAACAGTAAGTGCATGCTAGGATATTTACTATTTGCATGTTGGATAATATTCAGAACACTGCTAGCCACACAACAGTCTACCTCAGTCAGTAAGAGAAGTTCAGCAGTTCTTAAACACCTGAATCTTGCCAGCAGACACTTCCTAAGGCCTAACCCCTACATTATAGAACAAGTTAAGAAAGGCATATTCACATGGCTAAACTAGAGGGTAGAAAGTTTCCTGGTATAAATTTTAAAAATTAGATGGTCCTGGAAGACTGAGAAAACTATAGGACTATTAAAATGTAAAAGTTAGCTCAAGACAAAGGGTGTAGTATTCATCCTGGATACTCATCATTTTGGCAGTTTCATAGGGAAAGGAAATGATTTTTTATGGATATTATTTTGGCACCATGAAACATCATCATAGTAACATCCTGGTTTGTCTCCTGTTGTCTTACTAAGCAACTCTGTGCTTGTAAGTCAGAGCCTTTTCAAAAATTTTCTATTGAAAATTACAGTAGTCAAGAAGAGGCAGTCTGGACTTATTGATGAATTTAAGTCATTCTGAAACAAAGAAGCAGCCTCAATTCACAGCCTAGGAGAGACCTTTATAAAAGATGTGTCTATACATGGCTTTACATTGTTCCCATTGTGCAGTTTCAAAGAAATGTGATCTAGGTTTATTTTGCAGAGAAGTTGTTCCATTTATACCTGGTCATGCTTTGTCCTGAATCTATCAAAAAAGTTCTACTTGGATTTCATCTAAACTATACTGTTCTTCAAAATACTGTCAAGTGAAGAATCACACATTGTAATTCTAGCTGGAGAGCCTGGGCCAGTTGTTTTGTGAGTTCAAGGCCAATCTGCTCTATATAGCAAGACTATATTTCAATAACAAACAAACAAACAAACAAACAAACCCTAAGACAAGATTCTTTTGCTGTGTTTGGTTAGAAGTCTATGAGTGCTTCCACCAGTGTGTGATCTCCTACAGTAAATCAGCAAATTCATCTCTTGAGGAGTGTAGATTTGCCTCTAACGGTGTCCAGTTGACAAAGCTATGATAAAACATCAAGAAAAGCCTTTCAGGAAACACATTTCCATTATTGTTTATAATCCAGCAATGGCTTAGAGAATCAAAACTGTTTTCCCAGGGGAAATATGGACCCCGCTTTTTCTTTTATGCTTAGTTAGGCTTAGGTGACTCATCATTTTTCAGAGAGTAAAACCAGTCAGTCACCAGGATTAAAGATAATTATGCTTTCAATACAGAAACACACACTTCTGCTCCTATCACCAATGCTTGTTCTCAACCCTCAGAATGCCTGGGTTTGATGGATGCTGACTATCAAAGGAGGCAGAAGTTGCTTCTCTCCTCTTGTTCCCAGGGCTTCAGAGGTGTACAGTTCAGGTGTCTTCATCAGTAGAAAGTATCAGGTTGCATAGACCGTGATAATGGTGGTTTCTGGCCTTTAGTTTGACTGCACTGCCTACCCACCAAATGTAGGAGACAAGGGTGAAGCCACTATGAACTGGGGTGTAGGTTTTGGTTATCAAGGGATCTTTAAAACTGGACAGATGAGTGACACCAAATAGGGCAGGGTAGAGAGGTATATTCAGGCCAGGAAATCTTTGTCATCCTTTTTTTTTTTTTTTGACAGAAAGGCAAACAATAGAGAGCTAATCCAGCTCCCCCAAGACCAGTGCACTTCAAAGAAGGGTTAACTTCTAATTGGTTCATTCCTCCATAGGCCCAGTAATTAGTAGTGCAAGCTTCTACTTAATTGCCTCAACTACTTTATCTTACTTTGGAAAGCCCTCAAAAAAAAAAAAAGAAAGAAAGAAAATGGGTGTCTCCCAGAGTATATCTGGTAGAGACTACAAAACAAACAGGTCTACACTAGCAACATCACCCCTTAACTCCCAAGAAACTGTAGCTCCTAAATTAGAAACCATTTCTCTTTTTCCCCAGCAATATGGCAATAATATATCTAATAAAAATCTACCTGCAGATTAAAATGTCTACATGTAACCTGTAACTGTAAAAGAAGTGGTAGAATTGTAAGTGTTTTCAAGGGTTATTTGTGGAACCCATCCAAATGCATAATAACCAAAACAACAAAAACAAAATCCTATTATCTTGGCTATGTAAAACTGTAAAACTTACTTATTCAAGCCAAAATGTAAAACTAACCAGAAAGCAAAGATACGGGTGACAGAGTCTAAAAATTAAAAAAAGAAGACAAAGGTAAAGTCTATGAAAATATCTGCTATGGAGAGATAATAGCTAGCTTCTGGTGCACAGAAACAGAAGCTATTGTGGGCACAAGGAAGCAGTGAATACAGAATGAAATAAAAATGGCACTCACCCAATCTTTTTGGAAATCAAACTCAAAATGAACAATGCTAAAGAAAGAAATATAAGAAATTTGGTGTGTGCTCACAGGATGACGATCAATCATTGAGAATGGTTTGTTAGGTGGAAAACAAAGGGTCCCTCATACAAAAAAAATTAAAAGATAAACTTCTATATTTAGAATTGGAAGAACCAGATCTGGTGGCATGAGCCTATAATCTCAGCAACTGTGAAAACTGAATCAGGAGACTCACAAACTCAGATCTATCCTGCCCTACAAAGTAAGTCCAGGGACCATCCTGAGCAAGTTAGTGACACTATGTCTCAAAGAAATTTTTTTTTTAAGTTAAAAAGAGATCATGGATATAGGTCAGTGGTAGAGCATTGCATAATCTCCAGTATGACAAAAATAATTGATTGTTTTATAATCAATTAAGATAAAAAAGAACAAAACCTTTGAATGGGTGAGATTCTTTCAAAATGAGATTTTGCTAAAACTTATCTTGTAACTGAAGAATATGCCCCAACCCACCCACTTAACCAATTTAATTATTGAAAATAAAGACTCTTTAGATTAATCAATGGAAAAATACATGACCTGCATGTCTTAAAATAAAGGGATATGAAGATTTAGCTAGCTCTTCTTATGAATAAAACATTCTATCTAATCCATAAAAAGGTTTTCATGAAATGTCTAAATGTAGTGTCCATATCCCTCAATCACTCTTGAATATTACAGCTCAGAACAGCACAGGATTTGGAATGTGCTTCAGGATAGCTCTTAACGGGGCTGTGATGCAAGACTAGCTCTACCTAATTAATCTACCACTTCAAAATACAAAGAGAAATGCAAGACCTCTCAGAGCCAAGCTCACTGAGGGCCTTCCTTTACAATTGTTTCTGGCTATCAGTTATTAACACCAGAGTATTTAGGAATATTAGTGATGAGGTTGATACAAACAGGTAGTAACAAAAATAAGAGGGAAAGAAAACACAGATTATTAATTCTAGATTCAGTATACGGTTTTCTCAGAGCATATGTACAGGTCCTTCAGTCCCGCCTGCAGCTGTCTGAGTGTTTGTTAAACACACTGAGCAGACTGAAGTAAGTTCTATTAAACAATGCCAATGAGCTGATAAAGCAGAATTTGGTGATGCCTGTGGTTCAGATACTGGGTTCTTCATAGTCTTATGAAAGGGACTTCTCCTCTTGGGTATGAAAATAGTTTGGCTTTCATAGTTTATCCCACAGCCAAAGCAATAGGGGAACCACAGATGGGAGGAGATGGGATGCTTTTCTGAGAAAGTCACACAGAAGACCATTCTCAAGCCTTGCTATGCATAGTTCTTCCTCTGAACATTCTCATCTTTCCTGGGTCATCTCCTTTGACTCTCAATGGCAAGTCAATCTTCCGTGTACCTCAAACTGAGTAAAGGATCAAAAAGTCAAGCACATCCTAAGACGTCCCAGCACTGCAGGACCAGTCATGTCAACAGCAGCTTTTCTAATACAACCTGGAGAAAGACTACCCAGAAAACCATTAACAAATAGCAATCTATTTACTTCACTGTGGTCTTACATCATTTAAAAAAATTAATGGAATTATTATTATTTGTGTGAGAGAGACAAAATATGGGTGTGAGAGTTTGTGTGTAAGCGTGTGTGAGAAAGTCTGGGGGGGGGGAGGGACGGGAGGGATGGAAGAGGAGGGAGGGAAGGAGGGAGAGAGAATGCCACATGTGTGCATGTGCCTACCTATCTACCAATGCCAGAAGTTTCTGGAGCCCCTGAAGCTAGAGCTATAGGTGGCTGTGATGTGCATGTGTGGAGAGGAGGGACCTTATAATAGATATACTAATTTTTGCAGAATTTCAGATATAACCATTCCATTTATATTATCTCTATCATTTTTCTTGCCTCTAACTTTTCCTCTGTCCTATTTCTTTCTTAAACCCATCATTTCTTTTTTATCGGGTATTTTATTTACATTTCAGATGTTATCCCCTTACCCCATTTTCATGCCCGGCCAGGAATGCCCTATCCCATCCCCCATACTCCTGCTTCTATGAGGATGTGCCCCTCACCAACACCCCCACTCCTACCTCCCCACCCTCGAATTCCCCCACATTCAGCGTCCAGCCTTCATGGGATACAATTCTGAATGGATGCACCATTGAAATATTCTGTATATTTGTGAAAATTAAAAACACTCATATTGGATTTCAGTGCAAAGAATACTAAATGTAAATGGAGACAAAACGCTAAAGCTAAACCTTTCACCTATCTCAGGATGTGCACTGAAGGCCACCATAAGAGAAGCACTGATTATTGTACTATAAAAAAACGCACTCTTGTCCTTCTTTTACTTGAAGATTTCACTAATTTCTTCTCTTTCTTTTTAACCCCAATGAATAAAACTTTTTGGTCCATATCTCCATCCTCTACCACTGAAGAGGATTCTTTTTCTAAGGCTTAAGCTCAGAATTTTCATCTTTGCAATGAACGATAGCTCATCATCACTGTCAACTTGACAAGATGCAGCATTGCCTAAGAAATAAATCTCTAGTCCTGTCTCAGGAAAGACTGAGGAGGGAAGACCCTCTCCCCATGGAATGTGGAGGGTCCATTCCAGGGGCTGGACTAAATCAAAAGGGAAATGTGAATGTTACATAAGCATTTCTCTCTACTTCCCTGCTGAGAGAGCATAGCACCCAGCATCCTCATATTCCTGCTGCTCAAAGTCAAACTGTGAGGCAAAATCAAGTCCCTCTCCCTTAAGAAGCTTCTGGTCAGGTGCTGCCTGCCATGGTGACTGACATATAATCCCTTTAAAAACATCAACAGATACCATGACCACAAAGAAGCACTCTATCACAGGACAAACTTCTAACTACAAGGCTTTCTCCTTTCCTTCATTAACTCTTTCCAGTCAGAGTATTTGAATTCTGAAGAATAACAATCAGGAGACAGATTCATGGCCCTTCCTGACACACACCACACTATTTGACATAGGAATCAATGTTTGCCTAGACCCTGGTTCCAGGATGAATGATTTCTTCCAATTAACTATATGATTTTAACCCTTTACTAGCTAAGTTATCTGAGAGGTAAAGTGTGTACCAAAAGTGTGTTGAATTCCTTATTACAAATAGAACTCTGATCCCCGAGTGTGTTTGTGTGTGTGTGTGTGTGTGCGTGCGTGTGTGTGTGTATGTGTTTATAGCCCCTGTATTACTATGAATGCAATATCCCTTCACAAATACTGGCATGCACCCTATGGAGACATTGTGAGCCCCTAAAAACTACAAGTTGTCATGATCTCTCACTTGGAGAACTGAGTTAGCATCAAAGGTGATCTTGGTGGCCATACAACCTGTTCTCCTACCCTTTCCCCCTTCCTGGAGATCAGAGTGCTTGGCCGAGGGAGGATGGTCCTATACTGTGAAACCACAATCATTCTAACAAAGGCATTAAGAGCCTATCTGAATGAACTAAGATTTCTACCAGCTAGGCCTTGAATTTCTCTCTTCAGAGCCCCTGCCACACTGCCCCTTATTCTCCTCAGAGCACCTCCATCATGCTGTTGCATGTCTGTCCATTCAATTAAATAAGCCTGTGGCTTCAAGGAACCATCTAGCTAGGTGTCTACTCTTGTGTACAAGATCTTCCACAGGTCACAGAGCAGATCATACAGAGATCAGGCTGATTCGATTAGCTCACATGTTTTCAAGTTTAGGTGTAGAGAAGGAACCTACTTTAGAAGGAGGCTTGTTAACAAAGGTACATTCCACAGTTTCGTGATACTCAGGGAAGTTGGCTGATCCGTAGTGAGGAGGACAAATACGCCAGTCTGTTCAAGAACAGCTCACGTGGACAAAAGCAGTCTCACTGAAATTCGCTCCCATTGTTCACAGTTGGGGGATAATCTGATTGTAAGTCACCTTATAAGTGAAATCCTAAATAGATTCACATTTGTAATGATTTTGCTATTGAAAAAATGCAATAGTTCCCTGTTAGACAATAGCCTTGGGTCAAGAGGAATTGAATCAGGTTGTGCTAGCCACTAGCCAGGAGGAATGGTTTACCTCAGCCTGACCATTCTGCCCCACCTATGGAAACACTATCCTTGATTATCAAAAGCAACTCACCCTGCTCCAGTCAGATTTTAAAAACTATCTGTAATGTCCTGTTAGCTAACCAAGTATGAGTGCATATACACACACCTGTCTCCTGGCCCCTTAAATGCACTCAGACTTCATGCCTTGGAATGAGGCCCTTCCCTATTCCAATAAAACAGTCTCAGCCTGTTGAACCAAGCCTGTCTGCCCCTCTGCCTTAATTTTCTTGTGGTTCCCTTCAAATACTAGTTCTGGTATTTACTCCTAAGACCTACAAATATTTTAATTTTTCTTTTAAAATAAGACTTAAAACCTATAGTGACTTAATCGTACAAGGAACAGCAGAATATCAACACAATGCTGTCCATTTATACTAAGAGAAAGACACAGACTCTTTGCGGTATGAGCACAAGGGGCAAATACGCCATATACAATTTACTGGAATAATGCAAAAGGCATCAAAAGAATGACTATCATCTATGTGAACAACAAACATAATATGAACAGGTTAATGCACAACGCTTCACTCACCTTCGTCTCCATCCACTGACAAGTGAACAAGCCAGCATTCAATTGTCGAGTCCCGTAGAGAAATGCCCAACGTCTTGCATGTATATTCATTTAGTCAACACATTTATTTGTGAAATGAAAACTCATTCAACCTCAAAACAGGGGGTGGGAATCTGCACTGAATGCTGGCTCTGCATTGAACGAGCGTCTAGAGAACATTTCTGACCTATCTCCTCAGGGAAACATTCTCCTGAGAAGCAAATGACACCACAAAGGCAATCAACAAACACCATTTTGTGGCAACTGCACACACAAAGTTATTTCACTATCAAGTACCCAGCTTGCTGTCTGGAATATCACATCTTTAATATAATGAATGAACAAATACATCCATGGCTATAATAATACTAGTTTCATCCTTTCAACACTTACATCAATTTATAATATCAACTATTTTTACAACAAATGTTTTGATTAATGTAGCACTTTGGAAATTTAACTTGTTTCTCAGAAGTCTCAGAACAAGAAGAAGCACACAGTGCTCAATAAAACTTTTCAAAATAAGTTACAGGAAATACATTTTACCTTAAAAATGAGTATCTGTTTTAGAAACCATATAGTCTTTATAATGACGAATTAAATTCTAAAACAGATAATTTTAAACATCACATCTGTATGGATCATGTGGGAGTTTTCTTCAAAGGCAGATTCAGGCCTAGCGGTAAAGGACTGGACATCGGAGACTGTATTTCTAGGAAGCTACTGGGTGGTAAGCAGCTGTCTGAGAAGCTTGTTGTTAGTGGCACAACTCAAGACCACAAAGAAAAAGTTCCAAGAAGCAACTATCATATACCTAGTACAATAAAGTAGTATCAAATTTAAAAAAAAGAAAAATCAAGTGAACTTAATTTTAGAATCAGGGGTTGAAGGAAAGAATGAGAAACACTTTGAGTCTGGTGAGACAAACTAAATGCAAACTACATACAAAGCATAAAGACAAAGAAAGCCAGACATCTTAAACTAGGAATGCTACAAAACAGAACTCAAATGCAAATGCATAGACATATATAAGGAGACACTTATAAAGGGAAAAATATTTGACCACAAGGCAGGCGTACTTTAGTGCTCACAACCAGGCAAAGCAGCACCACAGTAGTTATAAATAATGCTATAAAAATCCTAATCCAATTAAGTCTTATAAGAGGAATGCATAAGGCAGCAAACATGTCCTACATAAATCTGTTGGCTTAGTAGATTAGCAAAGCCATATGATCATATCAGTAAGTAATTTGAAAGGATTTTATCTAAGTAATTCATCAGTGTTTGGTAACAATATGCATTAATGAAAGAATTATTTCAAGGTCCATCTAATAAAAGATAGCAAAATATATTCAGTAAAATTCCCCATATATAATAAAGAAGCCTGCATAAAGCATTGCATATGTTCCTATTTGATCATAAAATGGCAAGGATACTTTAGCATAATTGTCTGTAATATATTACAGGTAGTTTATAGACATGTAATTGTGCCTGCTCACAAGGAAAAGGAGCAATTTAAAAAACTATCCTTACTAGAAATTAGGCTGTATGTAAAAGCAGAATAATCAATTTATGAAATACTATTAGAATTAATAAGACTGGTATAGATTCTAATATAAAATCAATAAACGCCCGGGAGCACTTAGGGAGGGATCCTTGGCTTCAGCTGTATATGTAAGGGTGGAGGGCCCTGTCGGGCATAGGTAGGAGGAGAGATACTTGGTCTCATGAAGGCCGGATGCCTCAGTGGGTGGGAATTTGAGGGTGGGGAGGTGGGAGTGGGGGAGTAGATAGGGGTACATCCGCAGAGAAGCAGAAGGAGGGGTGAGGTGATAGGGGGTTCCTGGATGGGGGGGTTGGGGTAAGGGGATAACATATGAAATGTAAATAAAACATCCAATAACACCCCCCAAAAAATAAAATAAAATCAATAAGCAAGCAGTTTTAAAATAGTCTTAATATCTCTCAGACAAGAAAAACTTTAAAAATTAGAGTTTCATACAGGCACAGTCTTTCAAAAACATCATAAGACAAACTTGATGCTTTATACTTATAAATACGAAGTAAGTCACTACTTGTCCCATAAATGACAACAAAAAGCCTAGCTTCTTAAAACTAATAGACATCACAGCTTCGTTTTAATGGAGAAAAGGAAGTATCAGAGATTCTCAGACTCCTAAGTCTTTCTCTTTTTACAGCAGCCAAACTCTGTCCTTGCCCTGAGCCCTGTTCTTTCTCTTTCCTTTTTCTGACATGCCTTAAACCTAAGTTACAGCATTAGCTGGCCAGTCTTACCTATTGGATTTCAACTCTAAAGCATCCTTCTGTGACTTCCTTGGCTGAAGCAGAGCTGCACATATGCCCTGTACATCTCTAACCTTCACATTCTAAACTGTGCCCCTGTCTACCTGCTTCTCCTTGAACACTCCATGAGAATGGACTCCAGCAGCTTCTGCACCGTATTTCTCTTCATTATCTGCAGACCTGGAGTATGCCTGATTTGCAGTTCTCAAATATTAAAGTATGTTTTTAACTTTCACTATTCCCAACATGGTTAATTACATATGAATAAAATGGAATATACAGCCACTAAAATGCTGTTGACTAATTGGAACAGCTGTTAAAAGTATCTGCACCAGAACACATGGCACAGCCCTATCTTTACAGGCAAATATCTCTGTACAAAAGACCTAGATAAACAATCACATGATGATGACTCTAGTCATATTGATAATTGATTTCAGGTTATTTTATTTACATTTATTTCATTTTTACCTTTTCAAGAAATAACTTAATTATTTCTAAAGGTACAAAATTTCCCTATGGGTTTATTGTGATTGTATATGCATCTGTGTGTGTAAAAAAAAATAGCTTCTGTACTTCTTCCAACTCCCTTTATCTTTGTCCCACATATATATGTGTGTGTGTGTGTGTGTTACTATTATATTAACAAAATATACCATTATATTAACACTATATATTAACAAAATATTCCATTATATTAACAAAATATATTCCAGAAACACTGTCAAAACTATCATATAAATCTACTTAACTCCTTATCTCCTTGCTTCTTAAAAAAAAAAAAAGAAAAAAAGAAATCTTGGGCTGAGGATATAGTTCAGTCATAGGGCATTTGCCTAGCATGTGCAGGGCTCTAGTTCCAATAATCAGTACCACCATATATACACACATGTGCACACACACATTCACAAGCACACCCATGCACACACACACTCACGGGAGTACAACTAATGGCAATTCAGAAAGACTACTTCATTTTCAAAGCAGGAGCAATGAGACAAAATCCTCCTTAAACTCTCACTTTGGTGGTGCACAAAGAACAAGCAATGGGTGTCCTGCTGTTATAGAATCTTATTTTGTGATTTGAGAAAATGTTATGTTGCTGCCATTGTGACACAACGCTTGTCATTCCCCATTCTAGTTTCTATCAAAATCACGTATGAAAATGTGACACATAACGTAAATCACGGTAGCTTTTTACCACTAGATGGCAAGCTTGCAACTTAGGAGTTCTTGCCTCTGGGGTCACTGGTCTTTTAAATAGAAAACCAATCTAAGAAAACAGAGACACTCCATTTATAAAAAGGTGTTAATGGTTTCATTAAGAAAACAAGCACTTTGCAACCAAGCATTATGCAGCTAACAAGCAATTATCAGAGCATATATATGCTTTTCATAAAAACCAAATGGAAGTACTCAAGTATTACTTCTAAAACACATATTTTAGTCCCAAATTAATCTGGGGAGCAGGGTACACTCCTTACTAAAATAAACACTGAATTCTGGATGTCTCATTGAAGCTGCACTTGCCTGGCTTTTAATGAGTCATGAAGAGAATGAACCTGTACAAGGGTCAGACAAGGCTTTCTTAAGTGACAGCTGTACAGCAAGCACTCCCTATTCTCAGCTCTGCACAGATGACAATGAACAAAGAACTGAACTCTAGTTCATTTGGTCAAGCCCAGAGATGATACATTAACCCTGACCTATGGGGTTAGCCTTCTCCGCATGAGGATCAAGACATCCTCAAAACCAGCACTTCTCCACAGGGGCAAATGGACAAATTTGTTTTAAAGAGAATTCTTAAAAGACAAAACAAGGCTATTTATAAACACCCACTTAAGATACAAATTCACAAATGCTAAAGACTAACTCACCATATTTTTATAATTGTGAGTATAAGCTGCATTATGGTTATCTTTTTGTTTTCAGAAGAAAGAATCACAATGTAATTAACACGTGCTGCCGAAAGTCCATGATGAATAGCTGACAATTTTAGAACCACTCGCAGCCTAGCTTAAAGACAAAAGCTCATTTAATTTACTGGTTTTATAGAATATTTCTGAAAAAAAAAACTCATAAAATAGTAGAGATTTTGGTCGAGCTAGAAGGTGAAGTATTAGAGAAATAAAAGAAAAAATATTTAAAACTTTTTTGAATTGCTTATCTATCCCTGAAAATGTCAGTTACTAGTCTAAAGTATAATACGGAATGGTAAGGCATGACAATGGTTCAGTTTTCCTGTGTTAAATGACCCGAAGATTGTTGTACTTTTCAAACTCTTTAGCATGTATAAGAGTCCCTAGGTTTTTCCTTGACCTTTGCCAAAATTTCTCATTCTATTTCACTATGCCTTATATGTAAGTTTGTGCCCACATTTACCAGCTATCTCTAATGGGCCCTTAAAATTAAGATATGCTAGTGCAGGAGAGATTGCTCAGTGGTTAAGAGCAACTGCTGATCTTGCACAGAGTTCAGTTCTTAGCATCCACATGGTGGCTCACAACTCCACTTACAGGGGATTCAACGTTGTTTTGGCATCCAAGAGTACCAGATAAGCACAGAGATACATGAAAGCAAGAAGTGAGGGAGACCAACACAAAGGGAAGCAAACAATAAAGATGTGTGAAAAGGTCATAAAGAATCTGACTATTAACTATGTGCCTAAAAAATGCCCCACAATACATAAATAATATATTTTTAAAACTCCCTTTTAAATAGGATGTAAGCTATTCAAATTGAATGAAGGAACTAATCCACTCTGGAGATTAGCAGAATGAAATTGTTGCTCTTTCAGTTCTCAGGATTCAAACCCATGACTTGTTTATTCTGGGTAAGGGCTAAACAGCTGAGCTACATTCCAAGCCCTGACAAACATTCTTATTAATCACAGCAAAGCTGGGACTTCAGTAGGAAAACTCTTTTCCCTAGACCTGTTTCGTACCATTTGTATGTATGTCTTATCTTCTTGTATAAACTATCAGTTTTTGGGTTTTTTTTCCCCGCCTTTAGGATTGTGTTTGTTCTTGTTTCAAGAGGGTCTCACACAACATACAGCTGAAGCTGGCCCTGAACTCCTAACCCTTCTGCTTTCATCTCCCATGTACTGGAGTTCCAGGCATGCACCAAACCTAGCTAGACAACAGGTCTCTTGAAAACAGAGCTATATGAATCTGCTACGGATCTACCTGGCTGACTCCCAGCAGAGAGCTGTGGCTGATGCTGAACAAATACCCGTGCACATTGTTTTATTGTTTGCCTCCTTTATTTATATTATGAATGGATTTGGTCAGATGAATAAGGAAGGGTTCACCAAGTGCATGGAAAGAAATGGCTGAAACTCTTCATAATTGTTAGTTTATAACCTAAGCTGTAGATTCTCCAAGGATATTGTCTCTTTTACACAGATATATCACACAATTACGTTTCTTGGGAATCCTTAAAGCAACAAGGGCAGCTATCAGAAACCATAGCGAAGGTCTCTGAACTGTGATGTACTGAGGCTGGCTAACATCTGACAGTGGTCCCATTACATGAGCGGCAGTAGGTGAGATCTGTGTCCTTTGCAGCTCACTGGAGACTCCTCCCCCAATAAAGAAGACATGTACCTGGATATTCTTGGTCCACATGGTCCTCCACATGCATGAAGCTGCCTAGGGCCACACAGGGAACAACAGTGACCTGTGACACTAGCTTCGTGTTGATAGCCTACATTTTCTAAGCTTGAACCCTCCAACAAAATAGTATTTTCTCTTAACGAAACAGCATGTCCTTTTGTCTGCATTTAGATTTCGCTTAGACCTCATCTTTGCTGTATGCTTATTTCTAAAAGTACTACGCCTGTTTTACTTTAAATGTTTGAGAAATTCTTCCAGTGTCAGGGTCATGCTATGCTGGGACTTGTTTTCTCTTCAGAAAGTAAATTCTTCACAAACTAAGAAATAAAGCTACAGGGATGACTCTACATAAACCTCTTCTTATTTCTGGGGCTTGAGAATTAGTGTTCCCTTTTGACTGAATAAATCAGTTCTGTGATTATCTAGCTGCTGTGTTGGAATAAAAACACTTAGAAATGGTAATAAAAATAATTTGACTTACATCAATTTGTTCCCTACTAGTGCACTCACAGAATTAAAAAATAAAAAAAAAAGAAAGAAAAAGAAAAAACAGAACTTAAAAAGGTTCTGATAAAGAAATACAAACAGAATTTAGAATTTATTGTTCCTTTAATACTTTTCTATAGCCACTGTATTACTAAGGTTGACTTAGAAACTTAAAGATAATCTTTCAGCTATTAATGGAAATTCTCGTGACTTTTACCTTTCTGCTATAGCTCAGCCTTAATGAGATTTGTGAAACATTCTGCCATAGTTATACCAATACAGATGATTTAAACCAAGAATTAAATTAGTACTATCAATTTTTTCAGACTAATCACTACACACACACACACACACACACATTCAATTTGTGTATGGCTTTTTAAAATTCAAATTTGGAAACTTGTTAGCTTAAACTTACTTTCTAAAGCTGAATGATTTTTAAAAGTCAGAGTAATCTGGTTTGAAATTTTTAATGCTTGTTATTCTGCAGGAAAAAGGAAAATTGATGCAAATCCATCAATCTTTCCTCTCATGGCTGCAATTTCATCATTTATCGACTGCTCTTAGGTGAGACAGCTGAGCATAGGAAGCAAGCGGTATTCCTTTTGTTTTATAAATGTATGTTTGGCTTAGGAAATACTAGTGAGACAGTTCTAGGAGTTTTCCTTCCTGGTTCTAATACTACTCCACCATTTGCCTACTCTTAATCCTGCCACTGAGCTACAAGCAGAGTTCTCAGCAGACATACAGTGGTGATCCTCCCCAGATGAAAGATGAAAGTCCCAGGAAAGCTCACAGTCCTACCCCTCCTGCCCCCACAAGAACTCCAACATGGTTATCCTAACAGGGACAACATGAATGTACTTGTACACCTGTCTAATATAGAGAATGTTCATGTCCCCACTGCCCAAATCGTTCTATATATATGTCACCACAGGCCCATCCAAACTCCCAAGAGGTGTCCTTTGCCAATCAAGTTGTCTAAAATGGAAAATGGGATTTTCTACTTAGGTGGTGCCAACTTTGAACAAGACCAGGATTAAATGAGGTCTCAATTTCACTTGTAGTGGACAGGGTTTTCCCTCCTAAGTGTGTCCCTTTCTTGTACTAGTTTTCTGCGGCTTCCATAAACACTGAGTAGTCTCAACAACCGAGTTATTCCCTCCTAGTTCTAGAGAATCCAAGTCTAAGATCAAGGACATTAAATTAAGTTTCTTCTCTAGACAGGCCACCTTCTTGCTAAGTCCCCAAAGAACCTTGGGCATCTGTTTCTTCAAATTTCCTCTTAGTGGAGTGCAAGTGGAGGGCAGGGTCAACCAAGAGAAAGAGCATATGAAATCGCCAAGAGGAAACCTTCTATACTTAATGAATCAAAATACTTTTAGCATTGCAGATAAAACAAGGGACACCAGGCAGACTAGATTAGAACTATCCTAACAGCTCATGTTAACTTAATCACCTTATTTAGAAATATCTCCACATACAGTTACAGGGGGTTGGTGCTGGGAATTAGGATTTCAACGTGTGAACTTTGGCAGGAGAACACAATTCAGTCCACGGAATTACAACACTCCAACCATCCAGCAAGAAAACTATGAAATGTCCCCTTTTCTTTAATTTTTAATCCCTTGCTACAGTTAATTGGTTTTTAAATCAAACTTTTCTTGTTGAGATTTCTGTGGTTTCTGCCTCCCAATCAAATGCTTTCCAATACAGCTGAGTAGTGTGTACTCCTTGTTTAAACCACCGCTCTCCTGATTTCTCTGACATCTCAGAAGAGAGCTGGAACTGCGGGCAGCTGTGAACTGCCTGACTTAAGTGCTGGGCACTGTACTTCGGTTCTTTGTAAGAGCAGTATATCCACTTTTATTACTGAGCTAGATCTTCAGCCCCCAGGTCATGTTTTAATAACCTCAGCACTCCTAGAATTTCATAATTCTTTGATTTAGACTTTAAAATAAAACAGTGTGGAGTTTCTTTTTTTTTTATTCTTTTATATTTTTTCCCTTACTGTTAAAGCATAGCCCTGTTGAATACCCTTACCCCTGGGAATTATCCTTTACCACCATGACAACTTCACGGATCCAAGAGTATAAGGCCCTGTGGTAGAGCATAAAGAACTAAATTCCAGTGGCTTTACCTACTGCTACAGTGGCAAAGCATACAAAAACCACATGCTTGATATGAAAGGAAACCAAAGCAAACACAAGTATTGCTTTCACAGGCATATGAAGGGCTGCATGTCAAACTAGTCATTCAAATGGAAAGCAAAGCAAATCAGATAGCTCTGAACAAAGCCACACTGTCTACCTATCTGTCATTTTCTAAAACCAAAGCATTTGTCACAATAATGTACTGCTTCTATGAAACTAAGACATGAGATAAACTTATGAGCAAGGCTGGAGAGATGGCTCAGAGGTTAACAGCACTGGTTGCTCTTCCAGAGGTCCTGAGTTCAATTCCCAGCAACTGTATGGTAGCTTATAACCAACTATAATGAGGTCTGGTGCCCTCTTTTGGCCTACAGGCAGAATGCTGTATATATATAAATAAATATTAAAAAAGAAAACCTAAAAAACAAATAAACAAAAACTTACCTGGAACTTTTGATTCTTGGTATTGGTACTAGGAATATTTATTACTGCTAGATTTGTATTATATTTATTTGAAATAGAAATGGGGGAGATTTAGAAAATACAGATCTACTAATCTTTAATTACACATTAGATATCTTGAAATGTATGATACATGTATACATATGGTATATGTGTCTGCATATATGATACACACACACACACACACACACACACACTACTATTCAAAGAAAAACAGAGACTATCGATCTGGGGAAAAAATGGGAAAACCTGAAGAGAGAAAAGAGAAAGGAGAAAGTGATATAATTATATTTTAATTAAAAATCTACATAGAATGTTAAACAAGCTAAAATCATCTGCAGTATAAATTTATAAAAATAATAAACTATTGTTTTTAAACTTCTTTGGAAATGTAACCAGAAAAATGAGTGTTTGGGTTACAAGGAGCAAGGTTCCTTTATGCATGACAGGGACTCTCCCCAGTATTGGATTTATTCACTTACCAAGTATTTCTGTTTCTGCAGTCTTCCAAGCGTTGTGCAGACAGAAAGCTAATGATAGAACTTGGTCCTAACACTCTCAGAAAGGCCATTTAGTAATGTAAGTACAATATCCTGCCCTGCCCAACATTCTAAAGCCAACACTCATGGGTTTTTTTGGTGTGCATGGAGGGCACTGATGTTTTTACCTGGTGCTTTCTGCTATGCTGGCTGACAGTCCCTGTGATTCCCAGATGCTAAGTAACAGACACTTTCCGTGGTATAGCCAATATGAAACTCATGAGGAAAAGCTACTATCACAACACATAGGCCTGGGTTCCTGTTCTCCCTCCCCAACCTCATCAGATTTTGGAGTAGCATAGGCAATAAGAAAAATTTAAAGGCAGCCTTATTGCCAGTGGGAAAGTGTGAGCTAAGTACATCAGCATTCCTAAGCTTCTTCTGACCCTCGCTCTAAGATGCAAATCAACACCTGCACTTATGTATTTTCTTCTCTTCCCCCGCCCAATAAAATCATACTTAGAGCAAAATTTAAAAAAGGAACAAACACTTTAATTTTCTATACAAGTTCAGTTTTAGGTTTAATTATATGAACGACTTACCATAATTATATTGTTTAATTACGCTAATTTATAATAATTACATGTGAGTCTTTTGGATGAAATCTTATTTTGAAATCACATAAACTGATCATTTCAAACGGCTGATTACCATAAATGGAGTGTTTATTGTTCTCCAGTCAAAGCCATTCGAAACCACTGTCACTTGCAAATTACCTTAAGCAGACTCTCCAGTACAGAGACACTTATGGAAACAGAACTCTACCAAGATGGAGTTAAGAAAAGAGCTGTAAATGGGTAGAGGCTACAGACAGGCATCTCAACACCTCAGGCCAAGAAGATGGAGTAATTCTGAAGAGCGAGCAGCCTTACTGCTACTGTTCTCCGTGTATTATTCCTAGCATCATCCTTGGTTCAGCACATAAAAAAAGACAAGAATGGGTATTAGGACTTTTTCCTTGATGAATGTGTTATTTTTAAAACTACATATGAAAGTGGAGACAAAGTCCCACCCCTACTCAAAAAACTATTGGCAATTGATATGTGCTCAGCTTTCTCAAATGGAGTGACATGAAATATGTCAAATATATTCTAGGACAGGCCCCATGCCTAGGAGTAGCGGGCCAACACAAAATGGATGCAGTGTATTTTGTATGCTCCTTTTCCCCTTGGTTTACTTTACATGTTTGCCTTTTTCATTTGTTTTGATTTGGGGAGTGTGTGGTTTTGGTTTTTTTTTCTTTTTTTGAGAGACAGACTATGAAGTTGAATTAGGGAAGTAGGAAAGATTTGGGAGGAGTTATGAAAAGGAAGGGAATATGATCAAAAACATTTTATGAAAAAAATCTATTAGAATAAAAAAAATGAGCAAGTCAGTTCTCATTCTCCAGAAATAACAATCTGGAAGAGAGATCCAAATGGAAAGGCAAGGTTTAGAAATTATTATCTGTTCTTGTTCATAAAGACAGCTGGTCTAGGGAGGCTAAGTGATATAAAGTGGCTTTAAAATTTGATAAAATACATGGACCAAATATAGCTGTCCCCCCTCAAAACTATATATACCAAAATTAGCATTAGATTAAAAATATATTCCCTTAAATTGAATATGTCCCATCAAAATGAAACAAAAGTGAAGTCTGACTTAAATGCTCAAAGGTAGAATTTACTCTTCACTCTTGATTTGATTACTTTGAAAATACTTAATAAATACATACGCAGGAACTTGGGCAAAACCAGTCATACTGCACCCGCTTTATAACCAAATAAACTGAGGATGAAGAAACATTTAATGGCTTGGCCAGTATACAGACTCTTACTATTCAACTATTCCAATTCCCATCTGATATCTAAATAAGATGTTTGAAAAAGAAGAAAGAAGGAAAAAGGAAGAGGAAGGAAGGGAGAGGAGGAAATATAAAATCAAATCTAGACTGATAAGCAAAATACTAAGGGAGTAAAATATATACAAATAAGGCAAGTCACTAACACAGTAATTATTACAGTTTTCGTCTCCCTGTGATGAGGCTGAGAGGAAACAGATGTGGATTCCTGGAAACATCAAGAGTCATTGAAGGATGCATCCTGACCTCGCCACTAAATCTGTGAGCAGTGCTGGGAACAGCAAGCTGTGGGTCCTGAAAGCTAAGGATGTTCTCACATATTTAAGTGGTTGACAGGATACGAAAGGCATGCTGTTCCTTTCCTGTCATGGAAATTATGTAAAGTTAACACTTTTCTGCCCATTAAAAATCTGACTGGATCCCAACTGGACCTATCATTTGTATATTTACTTTTCTATGTACAAAGTCAGAAATGAAGTAATATAACCACGAAAAAAAAGCATTTGCTTTGTAGTCTGGCACAGCAAATGTCTGCTGACCTATTCTCACATGACTCAAATATACATCAAATACATCTACTGTATGCTTTCAGTCTATGGTTTTAAAACAACAGCATTCATTATTATTTTTCTAAATGAAACTTCATAGCTAACAATATATAATAAGTGCTGAGGTTGGTATATACAGAGAGAAATCAAAGGAAACTACTAAGAAATAAAAATTTTATAGAATATTTCAATAATGTATCTTTTTCACAAATGGAAGGAATAATATACAAATAAGTAGAAAATACATTGTCCAAAGAAATATAGATAAGCCAAAAGCCATTAGCATGGTGACATATAGGACTAAAGAGGAGATAGTGTTTTTCATGACTACTTTTAATTCAACTTGGCATAAGCTAGAGTCATCTAAAAGGAGGGATCCTGAATTGAGAAGATGCCTCTGTAAAGTCCAGGTGTAGGCCCTGTTCTTAATCAGTGATTGATGGGCAAGGGCGTAGGCCACTGTGGGTAGTACCAAACCTGGCCCTGTTGTTCCAAGATCTGTAAGAAAGCAGGCTGAGCAAGCCATGAGGAGCAAGCCAGTTAACAGCATTCCTCTGTTAACCATAGCCTCTGCATCAGCTCCTGCCTCTAAGTTCCTGTCTTCACTGCTTTTGGTGATTTTTTTTGTTAGATAGAACTGTGAGTGAAATCCCTTTCTCCCCAATTTTCTTGTGGTCAGTGTGTTTCATCACAGCAATAGTAACCCTAACTAATAGCAATGGTGTTGCATGAAGATTTCACTGCATATATAAAAATCTTTGCTTTAGAGTGTTGAAGTTGGAATAATGTTTTTCTATGGGTGCTTTTACTGACTTTTAATTGAAATTTCTAAAGTAATAATTGCAGTCTCATGCAGATATGAGAGACAGAGTCATTGCTTGTTTGCTTCAATGTCAACCCTTTGCAAAACTATATTTCAAGCAGTGTGTTTACATTGATGTAATCTACCTATTTTATTCACAGTCACCATCCCTCACCTCCAGTACAACAGGCCATTTCTGTCATCCCCACAAGGGGCTAATCAAGTTTTCACCTCCTGTGTCAGTAAGGAAAGGGGGAACCAGACTCTACCTCTATACATTTGTAGGAGGAACAATGTGGCCACCTCTGCATAAACACCAGGAGCGCACAGCTGCAAGGGCATCTCCTGCAGGAGGACTTAACTGAGGACTCCTTGAGAGACCAAGGATTGCTGACACAGACAATGCCAGCCAATCTGGAACTGCTGTTTAGAAGAGGTGCTTTCTTGGGACCAATGGGACATAGGTGGAGGGTATTAAAGAAACTTGCAGTAACGTTCAGATGAGCTTGCTGTGGTGTTTCTCATCTGTTCCTAGAGTCTGTCTCTTTGATTCCCTCCTCACCTCCAACCCCAAGGGCAAGTGGGGGGTCCAGGGCACAGGAAGCATACAGTGAACTGACACAATTCCAGACCCAACCAAGTGGTGGCAGAGGAGGAAGCTGTAGCTTTTACCATGCTCCTCTGGGAACACTGTAGAGAACTGATAGCATCTTTAATGCTGCCCAGCAGCCACACAGAGCCCTGCCCACATGGTGTTGATGCTGAGTGGAGATCCTGGGCTTGTACCTGGGGGTAATAAGACAATGTTCTCCTTTCTCCTTAAAAACATATTATACAGAGAGAGGGGGAGGGGACAGAGAGACAGAGAGAGACAGATATCTCTATCCACGTGGCTTGAATAACATCTGAGATCAGAGTATCAGCACATCAGAACAAAACAGCAAAATATCTAAGTTTCAAGAGACACTACAGACATGGAAATGGCAGAGATATTAGATCTCTTATATTTTAAAGTTACTGATTATAAAATTATGCTTAAAGGACTAAGTATTAATATGAATTAAGCTAATGAAAGAATATGAAATTGCTAAAAATTTAGTAATGAAGTGTATAATAACATTATTAAAAATTTTAGTGTTTGAGGCTCAAAGGCAGAATGGTTGAAGCAAAGATGAAGAAAAAAATCAGTAAATTGGAAAGCAAAATATTGGTGGTGGGAATAACTGAGAAAAGTAAACTTCGTCTTGGAGATATGAGAAATTATCACAAATAACCTATATTTTATGTCACTGGAGTCACAGAACAAAATAGCAGAGTGTGTCTGAATGTCACTCAAAGATATAATGGTTGAACTCTGCAAATCAACCAAGTGACATAAACTTATTGATTCAAGAAAGCAAGATATTTCAAAGTTGAAGTCTATTTCAAGATACAACATCACTAAAACTTTGAATTCTAAAGACGAGACAAAAATCTTCAGAGAGTAGATCAGAAAAATAGCAATTCGAAAGTTAGGGTAGTGGTAAGTCTCCTCAGAAGTCATAAGGGCTAGAAGTTAAGTAGCAAAAGTAATTTAAGGGTGGTCAATCTACAATCTTGCCTCTATCAAAATACCCTTCAGGAAATAAGAAGGAGATCGATACATCCTCAGATAATAAGAGAAAGCTGAGAGAACTTTTGTCAGTAAATTTACTCTAAAAGAAGGCTTAAGTGAGTTTTCCAATAAGAAAGATGACATAAAAGAAGAAAAACAAACCAAAGCAACAGCAGCTAAGAACAGAGAAGGAAAGGAAGATCAAACCACCACAGTGTGCTGCAGATGACAAAAGATGCTCCACTTCCCTTTTTCTCTTGAGTTCGCAAATCACATTTAATAACTGAACAAAAAAATTAACATAATCTTGTGTTGATCTAGGAGGGAAAGAAAATAACCTAAGGGGGGTGTTTCTATACTTTGCGCCAACTGTTAGAGCACTGAGCCAATAGCAACCTTGATAATCTATGCACATTTTAGTAATATTTAGAATAACCTCTGAAAGTGACAAACTACAGATTAATGAAATGAAACATTGAAATATACCCAAGCAGCCCACAGAAGGGTAGCTAAAAGAAAACAGAAATGAGAGAAAATGTCAACCACAAAGTAAACTAATAACTTAAATCGGAACACCGTCATGTGGTACATCAATGGGCTAAATCTTCTAATTAGTGACAAGTAGAGTGGATTTAAAAATGTTTCAGTCATATGCTGCTCACAGAAACTCATCTCAAATACATAATGACACAGGCAAGCTGAAACTAAATGTACGGAAGAAGCTACATCATGCAAACATTCATCAAAGCCAAGCAGGATTGACAATGTACCAGATAAGTCAGACTTCAGGACAAAGAGTGTTAGTGGGGGCAGCAGTGACATTACATGATACGTACAGAGATAGTCTACATGCATAGGTACACAAATACAGCAGCAAACATATGGATTCAAACTCTTCCAACTAAAGACATAATAGATAATTACAGCTGGTACCTCTAATACCCTCTAAACAGTCACCAGATTAAGACAGAGAAAAATAAAGCTTTGATTATCATGATAGTCATGTCAAACAAAAACAATACCAAAGGAAATCTATACATGGCTATCTTTCACATAATACTTACAGATGGAAATCAATAGTATGTAAGATTCCTGTTATGATCAAGAGGGAATGAGGTTACCAGTAAGTCCAGTGCAATATCAGATGTTGGCCTGTGCTGTTTCATTCTGTACCATTGAGGAGAGCCCGGAAGAAAAAGGGGTAGTAACTAATGCCCCTGGCCATCTCTGCAATACTCCCTTTCCCTTTCTGTTCTACACTTTTGCTTCATTTTGAGGCTCTGTGATCTGACATGCAGACAGATGTCCAGAATCCTGTGTCTCTGGTGCATTTATCCTGTCATTATTATAAATTGTCTTTGCTGCTAATAATTTTCTTTGCTGACACTCTAAATGGTCAAATATTGATATAGCCATTCCTGTCTTTGATTAACGTTTCTGTGGCATAATTTCTTCTGACCTTTTACTTTGCAGTTACAATTGGTACTTACATTTT
Organism: Grammomys surdaster; assembly: GCF_004785775.1. Taxonomy (NCBI): domain Eukaryota; kingdom Metazoa; phylum Chordata; class Mammalia; order Rodentia; family Muridae; genus Grammomys; species Grammomys surdaster. Next base: position 3,727,551 of record NW_021604592.1, read on the forward strand.
TGATGTAGTCTACACTCTCTCTATGTTGTGTGGATCATTTACAACACTTCAAGGTGGTCCTTACAGGGCACTATTTAAATGCTTCTTGTCATTGTTTGTCTACTTACTTCCTCTGGCTCCCCTTCCTCGATTTCTCTTTTACTTCTTTGCTTCAGGTTATCAGGCTGTTTGTATAGAACTGATCTGAGTCTCTTAAAGAACCCTCTGGGTAGTTTTTTTATAATGCTCTAGTTTCTCAGAGAATTTTATACACATGAGTATATGAACACATCTATAATTTACAAGAGTCTGCTAATACAGGTACAGTATCACCTTCAGGGGAGCGTGAAAGCTTTCTTTTCATTCAGTTCTCTTTGCCTCCTCTACTTTTAAGTATAGTTTTTACAGTACTATGTGTGGCAACTGATTTCTGTTACAATCATCAAAAAGTCATGAAGAGATGTTGATACTATGTCCTCTTCTCTGAGTTCTATTGCTCTGATTCCCCAAATGCCTTCTTTCACCATTTCTTTACTGTTTACAAACTTCATCCAACATAAGAACCAATGTCTATCAGTAACAAGTTGGTTTAATTGTTGAGTTTTCTCAAATTAGGAGTGTTTTTAGTTTTTTTTTCCTGAGTGACAATATTACTGATCCATAACTTGCTGTGAATAATTCTGTTATTTTAGTGACTGAAACAATTGTATGTTGCATACTAATGGAAGGGCCTGGTTGTATTTTGTTGAGTAGTTGGATGCCACAGGACACCTTTGCTACGGTGTTGTCCCGGAGATCCTTCTGACTTTCCTGAATGTTTGAGCTGGGTGGTCTCCTATGCCAGTGATCCTGAACCAAAACCTAAAAATGCCAAATAATTCAAACTTTTTTTTTAAAAAACATTCTTTACCCTTAAACCAATAGTCTGTTGAAATTAAAGTCAGAAGACATGACAGCCCGCTGGAAAAAATGGGTCAGCACGAGGCAATAGAACTGTAATCATCTCCTCAGTCATCAGAGAGTTCAGTCCTCTTCCAGCATGATCAATTAAGATAATCATAATGTATTAGTATTTGTGATTCAATTCAATTCTACTGTGATCTATTTTTTACATCAACAGGAGAATACAGAATACATGACAATGACTTACAAACTATCTCTCTGTTACAAGCAAATATATGAAACAATGTATCAATTTTGTTTATATTATGTCCTTGACAATGAGAAAGAATGCATTATTTGACCAGTCTCCCATATTTCTACTCTTACTTACTCAACTGTTTAAATATATTATATAATGAAAAAATAAGAGTGATGAATGCTAAAACACATAGGCCATAGAGTCAGGAGCCTTTCTTTTATGTCATGTTATGGCACGACATAAATTTTGTAGGAAAATCTTACAATGTAATTCTATAGTCCACTTCACACTCACACAAATTTATGTCATCAGTTTCCATTGTTTTATAAACTCGATGCATTTAACAATCATTGTAAAAGTAAACAGAGTTTTAAGATAGCTATCAACCCCCAAACAAAGATGAAACTTCTCCATTTTTAAGGTTGTATTTTTTTAAAAAAAAATTCTCATGGTTTTAATATTACTCTATACCATCCCAAAATAGCTTTTTATATTAAAAGGTACCAATCAAAAAACATACAGTCACTTAGGACAAATTATAGTTCACTTAAGCCATACCTACTCAAAAGACACATGATAGTCACTTCCAAATACTGTAATGATGTAAGAGAGTAAGGGGAAGGAAAAAGCCAGGCAGTGGTAATAATATACCTTTAATCCCCAAACATGGGAGGCAGAGGCAGGCAGCTCTCTAAGTTCGAGGCCAGCATGGTCTACAGAATGAGTTCCAGGGCAGTCAGGGCTACACAGAAAAACCCTATCTCAATTTTCTTCCCCCACCCATCACCTAAAAAGAGGATATGGGAAAGGAGACAAGGCAGTGATATATTCATAAGCTAAAGTAATTACACAGCTATTTCTTAAACTTCATATCAGTGATCATGGTGAGAAAGAAAAGACAAGTGTGGGAGGGCACCAACCTCACCTCACAATGAGGTTACAAAAATGTGTTTCTTAGTATGCTCACTGTGACAGACCTAGTAATGGGCAAAACCATCCTTGAAACCCAGGCAGCTTGTTTCCAGGGTCTCTGATCTTACCCAAATGCCATACTGCAGAGAAATTTCACCCTAGAGAAATCAGTGAAGCAGTGCATGCCTACTGTAAGATATAAAGGCAGAATAAATACAGAATTCATATTAAAAACTCCATTTCACATGAAATAAGCACTCACTACTGGTGGTATCCCTTAATGAATAGTGCCTCAGAAACCTGGGATGGCTAAAACTGTTAGAGTCTACAGTTTATACCTACATAAAGAAACTCCCACTGACCCCAAAAGGTTTACAACATTTCAAGGCAAACACATAGCAAGGGTATAAATAAACTAAGAAGCAAAGTAATTGCTTCATACTCAGTGTTTTAACAATGGATCCCGGTCATGAATCTGCCTTTTCAATTTGTAATAACTGAAAAAACTGTATCCTGACCCTGGAGGACCTGAAATCTTCCATTGAGTAGTTTATTCAGAAAACTAACAAGAAAATGAAAATGTTAATTAGAACGCAAAAAAAAAAGAAAGAAAGAAAAAAGAAAAAAAACAAGACAGTTACACTATAAAAATAAAAAGTTAATACCACTGTACTATATTTCCCAAAAATCACTTAACATTTTTCATTTATAGATCCAAGCTACAAATCATGAAACCCAAGAGAAAATACTCATAAACATATTACCATTAAAGAAAGCAAGCCACCTTTTTGTTCAGAAAAAAAAAACCTTATGATAAATAAATAGAAGTGGAGGACTTTAGGAATTGAGGTGGCAACAGAGGAGCATTGAGGAAAGAAAGCCTACTTCTCACTCAATGAACTTAGGATGAAGAGAGGTAGAGGGTTTAAGTAGTTAATTGGCAACAGAAAGAGAAATACCATGAAGCTTTCTATACAATGGAGGATTTAAAGTTCAAAGCACTACTATTAGGCTACTCAAAAAGAAACTTTGAAGATGTGTTAAGAGAAATACCTCTATGAAGGGGCAGAAGAGATGTCTTGGTAGGTAAATGACCTACCTCAAGCAAGAAAACCCCAGTTCAGATCCGAGCAGGCATGCAAAAAGCCAGGTGCTATCAAACTTCTCTAATACCAGAAATGGGAGGCAGAGAAATGTGGAT
>NW_021604592.1:3731183-3752235 GCF_004785775.1 Grammomys surdaster
GAAGAAATAGAAAGAGAAAAAATGCAACACTTCATCCTTAAGTAAGCTCTCAGAAACTTAGTTCTGTATTCAACCCTGACTTCAAAAACACAGTATTTTGTCCTTACCATGCTGTGATTTGCTTCCCCCTTTCTCTTAACAGAAATAGAACTCCGTATCATTTGTATCATGCAAAAGAGAAACACCCCAGTCTTCCAAAACAGTGTCTTCACTTAAAATTTTTCATCATAACTTATGACATTGGTAGTTCACTGGCAGACAAATAACATCCAGTTTTGAAGTAAATCAGACCCAAGAGGGACAAAGAGATGGCTTAAGCATTAGGAGTGCTTGCTGTTCTTCCAGAGGACCTGAGTTTGGTTCCCAGCACTCACTTCTGGTGTCTCACCACCTCCCAAAACTCCAGTACCAGGGCATCCAATGCCTCACCTGATCTCTGCAAGAACTGTAATCATGTGCTCAATACCCCCCACAACACACATAATTTCTTAAAAATAATAAAATAAAATGGTTTTAAAAGACCTGAGAGATAGAAAAATGGGGAAATGTTTCTATAATTCATCAGAGCGAAAGACAGTGTGACTGTTTTATATTAAGTCGCAATAATTACTGCCACAAAGTTTTAATCTCATGAAACTCACTTCTCCCTTTTCATCTCATCAGAAGCCAAACCCTGAACTTGTGAAGAAACTCATTGTCGCCACACTAAATCAATTCTGCAGAAGATCATAGATTCCTTTCTCCTGTAAGTGCTAGAAGAACAGGTCAGCAGAGGGTACCCTGCACACATGGAGACTGCTCCAAGAATGTCAACTCAAATATAAAAGCCAGGAATTTGTAATGAGTTATGGAAGACTTCTCCTTTCAAAATTAATGAAAATCTACATAAAGGGAAATACCAATTTACTGTAAAAGAAAAACTATCTTTCTGCACTAAAAGGAAGGGCTGAATAGTCTCACTCTGATTTGAAAATACAAATGTAACATAAATTATGCTGTAAGAGATAGTCTCCTTTCTATGTGTACAGATACATTTAAATACATATACACATATATTATTCACACAAAATAATTCATAATTGCATAGTAAGTGTATGTGAAGCACATGTGGACAAAAACAAAGTCTCCTTATGTAATTCTAGACCTATGTATAAGAATAGCATTTGAAAAAATTATGTAATTTCCCTCAAACCATCAGAAAGTTACTTTCCTATCAATAATACTTTGATCAGAAAAAACAATTTTTGAAATTGAAGTTGTTTGTAAAATATGAAAATAATAAAGGTACATGATAAATATTAAAGAGTGTGCAAAAGATTCATTCACATGCCTAAAATAACATTGATTATAATTCCTAAAACTATGAACTTATAAAGAGTCCAGAATGATCAGTACTTAGAAATTTGATCTTGTAGGTGGCCCTCCACTTGGGTGAACTGTTGAAGAAAACCACTGTGGCATAAATATGGTTTAAAACAACTCATCTGTAAACTGATCTTATGTAACTGTTCTGTCTAAAAGTTAATAGAGAGGCCAGTGGATTCTTCCATTTAAATTAAATGGGGGTAAAATGTCAAAAGACCTCCACTAGAGATGCACTAGGTATACCTACAGGGAAAGAAAGAAGAATTGCCATTTAACTAAAGAAAAGCTCACATATACAAAATGAATGCACACTAAAATACTTCTTAGAAAGTAAAGCAATTAACTTCATCACTGGGAAAACTGTGATAACCAAAGAGCACCATCATAAGGTAGTAAAAGCTAAGAAGAAAAAAAAGACACACCCAAATCCTTATTTCTCTGTAAATAAGTAATTTTCCCACTAAGAATGATGTCATTGGCTTCTCCAAAAGAGAGTTTACTGAAGGACACTTTTCTTTATTATGAACACAAAAATGTGGTTTGACATCTACTTTCTGTTAAGAATGTGGAAAAAAACACTCCATCATTGGAAACACACACCTAGCAATGTAAATCTGATCACCAACCCCTGGTGGAGGAGCTCACAGACCCTTGCAGTAAGTTTACTATTCTCTGCTAAATGGACACATTATCAAACTTCTCTGTAAATGTGTATCTGTCTCCTCGATTGCTACAGCTCTCAGATCTCATGAGACAAAGACTCTGTGTGCTGGATGATGGTCAATGAAGAAACTCAACACTGGTCAAATTACAGAGAGAGTCAATGGTGTGCTTAACCAAAAATACAAAATCTACAACACACTCTATCCCTGAAGCTTAGGCACCATCATGGGAGAGGTAGGGCAGAAAGACTATAACAACTGGAGGTCTGGGAGGTCTAAACCAAAACACTTCTGATAACTTCATTCATAGATTCCTGGCAACTGTGTTTGTTTGCACAAGGCCTGCACAGGTTCAAGCCAGTCACTTTAGCATGAGTTTCCAGTCCTAACTAAAAAGCCACTGCTAGGTAATGGCTTCTGAAAGATGGAGAGTGGGGTGTCTGTAACAGTGGCCCCATTATTTATACAGTCAGCACAAACTGGGCTCAGTGAGATTTTTTAAAAATAAGAAGACACAAAATTAGGAGGATGTGGGGAGGTAGGGGTGGGTCTCAGAGGAGTGAGGATGAGGAAGGGGAGGTGAATGAGATCAAACTACATTGTATTACATGTTCGAAGAACTAATGAAAATATACTTAAAATGTAAAACCAAAAAAGGAAGGAAAAGATAAGCATACTATCCTTATACAATTATAGCAATTTCTGTACTTTTTCTTATGGACTTTGTTCTGTCCGTAAGTTTAGTTTTATTTTTGCTTACTATGTATGATCATATGAGATAGGCTGATTTTAATTTTTTTCATACAATATATTTTAATCATGTTTTAACTTCCACTAGTTCCTCCTAGATCCCCTTCCTATCTACCCAACTTCTTGTATGTTCCTTTGTTTCTCTCATTCCAACAACAAATTCAAAACAACAACAGCAATAAAAAAAATGAGACAAAGTCTAAAATTAAACACCTCCCCCATAGACACACATAAAAACCCAACCATGGAGTTCATTCTGTGTGGTTTAAGAATTACAGTAAGATTTTAATGAAGTATGTCAGGCAATTACAAGACTCAAATCTTTCATTAATTTAATAGATGAAATGGTATCTATTTGTTTATAATGTTTATGTACCAGAAATTGTCCATTTTCTACCATACTATGTTTAAAATGATATGGGGAATCAATTCAAAGGAAAAAAATAAGGACTTATATGTAAACACTAACGTTAAAAAAGGTAATGGCTAATTAAATGACAAAACATTCCTAAAAGAGATAAAATTTTATTTATAATTTTGAATGCCTTAGTTACTGTCTATTATCTATTCCTGTGATTTAAAAAAAATGTCCAAGAACAACCTGGGGAGGGAAGGGTTTAGTAGACTTCCATCTTCTGAGGAAGCCAAGGCAGGAACCTGTAGGCAGAAACATGTAGGTAGGAACCGTAGGCAGGAAGTGAAGCAGAGCCATGAAGGAATGCTGCTTATTGGCTTATTACACCTTGCTTACTCCTTATGCTTTCTTAAACAATCAATGAATACCAGCCTAGGGTTATCACTGCCCACAGTGGATAATGCCCTCCTACACCAATTATCAATTGCTCAACAGACATGCTCACAACAGACATGCTTCAACAAATGCTCTCTCTTTGCAGAAATCTCTAACTGTATTATCAAGCTGACAAAGTATCTAACAAGTGAATAATCTGAAAAATAAATAATTCTGCTTACTTTATATATGATTTCTTTTTATATGAATTGCCAAAAAGTTATTTTAAATATTAACTACTGAAAACTTTTAGACAAAGGGTCACCTGCCACAAGAAAAAGGAAGACATCCAAGAACCAGAGAATAATTTAACAAGCAGATTTGGCTAAGGTGAACTTACAAGATGCAGGCAGATGTGTGCCCTGAAAGACAACCACTGCCTGGGAAACAGCATCAACAGCAAACATGGTGGGGGGAGGCAAAATACACAGCGTAGGAAACAACTAAAATCAAAAGCCTAAAGAGAACTACCCTGGATAAAGAACTGATAAAGAACTTGATAAAGAAACATGGATAAAGAAATCATGACATCTTAATGGGCAAAAGTAGAACAGAGCAAAACAACAACAAAAGCGGGGTATTATCAAATCACAAAGAACTCAAGATAGAATAGAATTAACAAAAATTAGCAAGGATACAGTTTCAAGAGTCTAGAGAGTACAGCATGTTCTGGTGGAGCTAGAAAATGCCATTGGATCTGATGGGGAGGCCATTCAGTGCTTCTTCAACTGAACAGGATAGTTAAGAGTTATAGATTAAGCAATTAACCTTGTCTACAAAATACTGGTACAAGGCTGAGTTTCCCATCAGAGAGCATGGCAATGTGCAAGGTAAGAACCCACAAAAATCAAGTGAGTGTTCAAGGTTGATGTCTGGCAGAATGCTATAGCTAAGCTGGATTTGTAGGTGGCAAAAGAAGGAACCATGAACCTATTAGGGAAGTAGTAGTGCCAGGCAGAATGAAAAGTCTGAGTACTAAAAGCATGCACGGCACAAAAAGAGACTACTGGCAAGTGACACAGTACAAGGACATGACTGAAAACTGTGTGACGGAATGCTGAATGGACTCTGGTTTTGCTGCTCAGTGAGTGGACAACTACCAGTTTGAGGAGAAGAATGAAAACCTACTTGGGCAGAGAGCTTATCCAAAGAACATAACTGAATGACCAAAGCTGCTCCTACAGTGCTTTCTATTTGGCAGCCACAGTGTTGAGGAACTTCAGTCAACACTGTTGGCTAGGTTTGTCATGAACGCTACCGTGGAATTTAAGGGAGCCACCAGTTGGGCTGGGCTCAAAGGAACAAACAAACGATCAGCAGGCACAAGCACTATCTCACTTATCTGAGAGTGTCCACATTAATGTTCATGTTTGGCTTTCTATTTGATTTACAGTGAAGATGCCAAGACCTCAATTTGTCAGCTAAGAGAATAAACAGACACAAGTGCACCAAATATACTTGTGATAAACAACAAGCATGTCGTATCTTCAAAATACAAACAGAACCCCTTTTGATTATAATAATGGACTGCCACATTGACTTGCGCATCCTCACTAAATATGGTGAAATAACCACGGCAAGTATTGAAAGCTACTTTTTTATATTTATGCTGGCACACAGATAAATGGTCCTCGTGTACACTGGCTATGAAACTGCACAAAACAACACTGAAAAGGATGGTGACTCAAAATGGGGAGAAATCTATCACCAGCTGTAAAGGCCTCTTGGCTTTCTCTCCAGCTCCTTTTGCCACTGTCAGTAAGAATCACACTATGTCACTAATAGGAGGTACTACTAAATAGCATATACCTGCAGCACAGCTTGTACGGACTATCGAAATCTATCTAAAGGGTACCAAGAAAGAGTGACACTTAAAAACTTAGTGAAGCTGAACAGCAGCGGTCTAGAAAGGTGCTACTAAATCCATTATCTGAAAAACATAAGACATTTCTCACTAGTTTTAATTTTTCTCGTTTTTATTAGTACTTCAAGAATTCCATACAATATATTCTGATCACATTCACTTCCTCCCCTACCTAATTTTTCCCTGGTCCACTTCCCATTCCTTACCCACGCAACTTTGTCCCTTCCTGAAAAACAACAAAAACTATGAAGTCCAATTTGTGCTGCCCCTATATTCTTGGATGTGTGGCCTTCCACTAGAGCATGGTTGACCAGAGGACACGCCCTTAAAGAAAACTGACACTCTGTCACCCAGGAGCTATCAACATCTAATTGCTACTTACAAAGGGTGAGACCCTGTGCCTGCTTCCACTCTCCATGCTGATATTTTCGTCTGGCTTGAGATTGCATTGTTTTCTTACAGTCTGTCTCACTGCTACAATACATACAATGCGACTGTCCTGCTGGATTCCGAAAACACTGTTCTCTTAAAGCCATCTACCACCTCTGGCTCTTACAGTCTTTTATTCCCTTTCCTTCGATGATCCATGAGCCTTGGCATGGGGGCGACTACACAAATGTCCTACTTAGGCCTGAGTGGTCACTGTGTAATCTCTTATTTTCTTGCACCATAGCCAATTGTGAGTTTCTCTGTTAATCATCCACCGTAAAATGAAGCTTCTCTGACGAGGGTTGAGAGACTCAGTAATCTATGGGTATGATAATAAATCATGAAAACTCTGTTTAATAGTGCACCTATTTAGTAAAGTAATAGTGGGTTCTCCACAGCCTATTATCTGTCAAGCCATAGGTTCTCTGTCCCTATACTAATGGCAGATTTGAGTTTCAACTTATAGGACAAGCCTTAAATTCAACCAGAAAAGAGAATGCCACTCCCAAAACATTAAGCATCATTATTACACCCTGGACATGTTATGTAAGGCTAATCATTGTTGTAGCTTGCAGAGTTCACAGCTAGAAATAATTATTAGTCATCACCCAACCCCCCAAATAGCAGACACAGCACCTTCCAGAGCTATGAAAGGTAACCAGGAAAGTTGGCTTGATTTTTCAATGTTCAACGATTCCTATGTGGTATCTTCAATAACAGGGTCTTACTATCATGTTCTGGGTGGTAAGCAAGAGCATGGAATGATTTTGGGGCGGGGGTGCTCTATGGGACCCCACTGGCCAACAACTGTAAAATAAGTAAGCCATTTCTGGGTTGGGGCTTCTCATATACTAACTTCTGGTTTCTAACAGGAGCAATGCTGTTTTCTTATAGGGTCACTACATTTTAATCCGTGTGTGTGTGTGTGTCTGTGTGTGTGTGTGTGTGTGTGTATGGGCACACGTTAGGAAGCTTCTACATTAGGTTTCCATGTGACTTTTTAAAAAAAAAATCACTAATGATTATGGCTAGGATACAGAAAGAGGTAGAAAAATGAGAAAGGGAAGGAAATATTCATCTACATTATCCAGTAAGGACCCAGATGACACTTGAGAACAATCAGATTTTTGCTGTAAAGACAATTAAAGGAAATAAGCTAGGGAACTGGCTAAGCCTTGAACCACAATACTAGGAAAAATTTTTTATAAGTCAGAGGCAGAAATCAAAACATAACTATATGTGAATGAGAAGAAAGCTCAAGGAGAAAAGCATGTTTTAAACTTATATGATCATGAAATTTAAGAGATTGTGTTTCTTTTCAAAATTAGCTATGACTATACAAGTTGGGAAAACAAAGGCTGAATTAAGGGAATGCTTTCTATGAATACTAGCTAAACCTCACTTTAAAATTAATGCTAGACAGAAGCCTGTTACTTCATAAATAAACGCCCATTATTACAGAGCATATTTTTCTCTCCTATCATATGCAAATATAAGAAATTTCTTTTCAATATTATATGTGCTGGCTACTTTTATGTTAACTCAGCACAAGATAGAGTCATTGGAGAGGAGGGAGCCACAAGTGAGAAAATGCCTCCATAAGATCAGGTAGGGAAACCTGCAGAACATTTTTCTTAAATAGTAATTGATAGGGAGGACTCAGCCCATTGTAGGTGGTGCCACCCTGGGCTGCTGGTCCTGGGTTCCATAAGGAAGCAAGCTGAGCAAGCTATGAAAAGCAAACCAGTAAGCAGCACCCCTCCATGGCCTGCCTCTGCATCAGCTCCTGCCTCGGGGATCCTGTTCTGTCCTGATTCCCTTCAATGATGAACAGTGACTTGGAAGTATAAGCTAAATAAATGCTTTCCTCCCTACGTTGATTTGATCATGGTATTTCATCGTGGATAGTATATAAAGATGAAAACCCAAGGAAAGTCACAGAAATTGACTATGCATACATTTTTGACGTGGAGGAAAAAAACACTATCAAAGTGGTGAGTTTTGAAGGATCATATCATTACTTTCACCTGTGAGCTACTTCTGTACCAAAAAGCTGTAACTGGACACTGGAATGAGGGGACTGTCGGCACAAATAGTAGACTCACTACCTCTAAAGCATGAGTGCTTACTGGTAATGTCCAGTGGCCCCAAAGGATGGCCGCCTCATACACCTGCAACTCCAAGTGGCTTAAACCTAATGTTTCCCTCATAAATATACTAGATAGGATCCCGGTCTAAAAGGAATTGTCCATGACAACTCCCTCTGCAGTCCTAATCATCAACACTATCAGACCTCTGCCACTTTCTGGAGACTCGGTCTGAATTACCTCTGGTCTTCACAGGATAACTAGTCCTACAAAGATGTCAAAATCACAAGTCACTTCAAATGCTACTACCACCCAGCCTGCATTATCAGTCTTGGGATATTGTACCAGAATCACCCACTAGTAGAAATCCCACATTTGGAAATCACAAATCAATTACTTTCTCTCAAACTCATCCAATTCGTGACAAAAATCTCACACTGATTGTTTCCACAAGTGACTCTCTTGTGGAGCCATTGTCCAGAGCCATCGAACCAAAGCAAATGTTTCCCATCCCTGGCCTTCCATATGAGACAGAAAATACTACCACTCACTTCACATTGTTGCATGAACAGCATCCCTAGAGAGATACAAATGAGCATCTGCACCCCCGCCCCCCAGATAGGGCACCTATAACAAAGCATAGAAGAATCCAAGCCTGGTTGACAAAGTTCCAAGACAGCCAGGGCTACACAGAGAAACACTGTGTCAACCCCCACCCTCAAAAGTCTCATCTCCAAATAGATGGCAGCTTCCCCATAGTGGCACACACAGGATTCCCTCTTTCATTAACCTTCTATGCACTATGTATTCTAGCACTTTCCACAACAATTAGATCTCTTGAAATTAAGATAAAGTCATATACAGCTGAATGGTAAGTGTAAGGCGGGGGGGGGGGGGGGCATGTCAGGAATCTAAGCTGATGGTTCAATGTCCCCTTCTCTTACAAGTCAATGGACCTACTTTGGTCTCTTGAAAGTAGTTACAGCTTCTCTGGTGAAGATGAGAGCTGTACTCAGAATACATCAAATGTCCTCTATAACATTCACCTTGAGTGCATTCTAACACGTTCAAACTACAACTCACTTAACGCAGAACGGTGACAGAAAAGATGCATTTTACATCCTTTCTTGCTGGAAATTCATGAGACATCATTTTTCCAAGTACAGCTTCCAGAACTATACTCTCACTAACCTAACCTCCTAGTTCTACTTCCCCTGTATACAGGAACAGTAAAATAGATCAAAGCAGTATAGATGGCCAGCCAATAATCCAATTAGTTACTGTCAGATATAAACAAAGGCTAAGAGGAGACAGTGAGAAAACACTCTCTTCACACCCACAAGCACTATAGAGTCTACTAAGTTGGGCACGGTGAGTTAAGAACAAAGAAATACTGGTCAGAATTTTAAGCACACACACATGGGCTGTCTGGCAAAAGAGTTCCATCTAAGCAGCCTTACTTAGGCAATGACTGAAGTCTCACTTCTGAGTTAGATCAGCGTTTTCTTCTCTGTTAGGAACTAGCAATAGCTTGGGATAAGCAGTGAGTTGACAGATAAAATGATAATGTGCTAAGTCCAAGGTTGTTTGCTTATCCTGTGCAAGTATACACATGGAGGGACCCACGGCTCCAGCTGCATATGTAGCAGAGGATGGCCTTGTCTGGCATCAATGGGAGGGGAGGTCCTTGGTCCTGAGAAGACTCCATGCCCCAGCATAGAAGAATGTTAGGATAGTAAGGCAGGAGTGGGTGGGTGGGTAGGTGAGGAAGCACCCTCATAGGAGCAGGGGGAGGGGTGATAGGATAGGGGTTTGCGGAGGGGAAACTGGGAAGGGGGATAACATTTGAAATGTAAATAAATAAAATAACCAATTTTTTTTTAAAGTAAGGTAAGGAAGACTTTTGTACCAAGACTAGGATTCTAAGCATTACCAAGAGAGGAAAGTGACACTCAGCCACCTCTGTTCAAGGTCTCTGGTTCCAGAGTCAAGGTACTTCTAAGGTCTGGCTGCTCACTGAGCCCTTGATTCTATGAGACAATTCCATTATTATAAATCTCCATTAGTTCCTTCAAGTAGGTTCTATTACTTAAAACTGATAAGAGTTGTGAATAGTACAGGTTTGGCCTAATTTTATCTATCAAATGTGACAGAGACAGAATGAAGCGTTTCCAATGGTTGCAGACTTGGGTAGAGGATGGGGACCTCAAACTGAAATATGAGCTACATTTATGCGTCTCATATTCCTAGCTAAAGGGAAACAGAAGCCAAAAGTTCCCAGGTTTTTAAATGCCATAGCATTTTGAGAATGAGAATACAGCCAAATATTGAAATAGCAAATGAACTCAAATGTGAAAAGACAAGAAAAAAAACAAAGTAATGCATTTTGAAGAGGTTAAGAAAAATCTCCAAGGTCTCACAGGTAATAATTAGCATAAAGAGAGTTTATACTCCAGAATTCTGGTTTCACAGCCAGTACTCATATTATACATGGCATCTGCCACATATAACCAGGGGTCTCCATAAGGAGTTATTTCTTATTTAGGCCTAAAGATGAACATTTCCACAAAAATCTAATAATAACCTGTTTTATCTAGATGTAAACCCAAATACTAAAAGTGAACCTTGAAGCTTATACTATCAAGTCTTGTATTGGAGAGGGAATTAGGAAACATTAAATGTGACATAAGTAGGCATGTTCTTAGAGTCCATTTGCAGGACTGTTCCTGCCAGAGGATCACAAGGAGTAGCACCAAACAACCAAATCCACCAGCAAGTGAGAGGGAAGTCTTGGCTCTTCCTGATATGGACAGCTCCTCCACGGGTGAGCACTATGAGCCCAGTAACTACAAGAGAAGGTCCTAAAGAAGGTCAAACACTCCCTCACCCAGTGGTATTCTGAGGTCTTTGTGTTGTTACAGCATATTTGATCACACTGTGAAGCCTGAGATTCTGGTATTTACTGAAAACACCCGTTTCTAGTTGTGGTGTGGCTCAGCCCTTTGCACACACCTTAGTCCCTCTGGTTAGAATAAGGCATGCACTTAATGCACACTCTTAATCCCAAACAGTGAAAGCAAAGTTAGTTTGTAGAAGGAAGCACCCATGTTTGAAAGTGATATCTAATTGAGTGGCAGAAAAAGTAATAAATCAGAGAAAGATCTGACAAAATAGGATGTGCCCAACCCTGGTGAGAAGAGGGAGGAAAAGGGAAGCTACTTGAGGGGCAGTGTAAAGAGAGAGAAAAAGGAGGCAGTTTTACTAGGAGAGTTTTATAGAAACAGGTTGAAGAAAGAACAAGCTGGACACTGGTGAAGACAGAACGAGCCAGAGAATGAGAAGGATCTAGAAGATTAGAGCAGACTGCCAGAGTTAGAGGCCAGAGCAATTCAGTCAGAGGAGAGATAGAGAGACAGAGAGACAAGGCCAGATTGAATCAGTCAGCTTGGAGGGGAGTTTGAGCCACAAGAGCAGAGTTGAACCAGCCAGCCAGAGTTCAAAAGGAACTGGATAGGGTGAGGGTATTCATCAGTCAGTCTCAGAGGCTGAAAACATGCTAGGCATAGATAGATTGTGCAGAGCCTTAAAGCTTCCTGACCTAGGGCTAGGTTAGCAGACTGATTTAGTAGGTCTCAGAGACAATAATTACATCTGGAGAACAGAAATACGTTTACATCTTTGGATCTATCCACAGTGTCCAAATAAAAGAAGAGACAGCTGGCACTAACCAAACAAAAGACAACATTGCTGGGTGACCCTGGACCTACTCAAGACAGTCATGTAAATGGAAACCCACTTATGACTGGATCCTAAATTAACTCCAACCTACACCGATATAAACATGTTTGCAATGTTGTAATATATACAAGATTGTTTTCTAAAATACTTTTTAAAATGAAGCAGAGCATAACCAATGGAAGACTGTTTTGCTAGGAACATAGCCATTTTCTGCTTCATAAAAGCACGTCGCTGGTCCATCACAGAATTCAAACTCCCATCCCAATACACTTGCATGAATCTGCACTGGTGACTCATAGAATCTGATTTTATATGACTATGCACAGATGCATCTCAATTTTTATCTTCTATACTGGTTGTGAATAATTGCTTACATATTGATAAGCATTTAACATTATTAAATTTAGCTTTACTTATATCTATGTAAGACATTGCATCATTGACTAATAATTATACTGCCTATGAGCTCTGTTTTTGTGTAGAGAAGTGGTATTATAAATGATTTGTTGTTTTAACAGGAAGCCCTGTACTAATGGAATTAACAGTACATGACAGTCACTATTCTAATTTTAAATCCTTGTTTAAAACTTAGCTTTGTTTACACATTAGACCTCTGACACTGTAGTTTCTTGTTACTTTCTAGGTGCTGGAAGATTTATATTAGTGAAAGTTATTTCCAACTTTTCTCATAGTGCAAAGAACTCCATGTACTTTCTCAATATCCTAGGGTCACTGAACACACACTTGCTTATTATACCACCTCAGTGTCACATAAAGTGGCTTCCCAGACACTGAGGAAACCTACATAGAGAAATCAAGTCACAGTTTTGAAGGTTCAGTAACAGCTTCCTAGGATGTGAAGACAGAGACTTAAGATCAGCTCTGTCTAAGATTAATTGGTTAAAATCTAGTAGATGTGTTAACTCTCAGATTAATTTATTGGTTGACTTAATGTATTCACTTTAAAGATTATTTTGTGGATTAATTTACATGTGTGGATTAATTTCCACTAAGGCATGTGCATGCAATTATCAAATTTGTTTGCTTAAGAGCTTGTTTATTGAAATTTACTTCCTGGAGGGGGTGAATCAAAGATTAGCAAGAAGATAAGCAAACACTTACAGTCATGATTTCATCCAGAGCTTATCCAGGACCTGGATAAACTATGAAAACATATAAGACCTCTTTAAAACTCTTCAGCTGTAGGCCTGCCACATGTAGATAAACCTGGACCTGAAATTATATAACAGACATCATCTTCATAATAATGTAATATTGTGGAAACAGTGATAGAAGGAGACAGAATATAG
The DNA here is from genome assembly GCF_004785775.1 of Grammomys surdaster. Taxonomy (NCBI): domain Eukaryota; kingdom Metazoa; phylum Chordata; class Mammalia; order Rodentia; family Muridae; genus Grammomys; species Grammomys surdaster. The sequence goes on from NW_021604592.1 coordinate 3,744,179, forward strand.
ATAATTTGACACAGAGAATATCTTTAATGTAAAATATGTAATGTATGTTTGCTTACTGTAGCCCACAGTTCAGCTCCCATGACACCGGACAGAAGAAAGTTAGTTTTACCATACAACTGAGCAGTCAGAAATGACCGAGCAAGAAAGGCTTGACTTGGAATTTCATACCGATCAGAATATAATACTAAGAGAAAAAGAACACTAGTTAATGAAGAGGTGTTAAAGAGGGTCATGCATCTACCAGTAGATCTGAAGTAGCAGATGAGTCTGCAAGATGAAAAGACAGGTGCCGGCATCATCGTGAGGCAAAAGTTCAAAGTGAAAATAGGACCCAGATGAAGACCAGCCAGCTTGAAAATCATTCTGAGCAGAGAAGCCTGACAAAAGAGGTGAGCAACGAATTTAAGATGAGTAGAGTGTGTCTGAAGGGAAAATGGGAAGCCCAACAGAGAAGAGCTCATGGATGAGTAAGACAGCAATTCAGTTTCCAGGCAGCTGGGTGCCAAGATGAATGGGTGGCGGAACACAAAACCAACCAAAAGCTACTTGGATCCCTAAGGATAGGACTACCCCTGCCTGGGGATGAAGCTGAGTACAGTTTGTCATCAGATGTCATAAAAGCAAAAGAAAAATCAATCAAGACAGATCAGAGACATGCTCAGATGTAACAGGGATGGATGTCACATTTGCATCAAAGTTTATCCTCTAAAAGTAATGGTGAACATTTTATGACTTCACAATTAAAACGACGATCCATGTATCCTTGCTTCCAAAAGGGATACATGATTATCCATTAAGAATCAGATCTCTTTATTAATAAGCTTCTTATTTCTATTAGATAAAGTGTGTGCATGCACACGTGTGTGTACTTTATTTCTAAGAGTTTTCTGCTCAAGACAAGAATATGTTATGATGCAGACAGTGTCAGGACCATGTTAAATTATGTGGAGGAACTAAAATTCCACTGGATATCCAGCATAGTCACATGAACCAAGGGAAACATTTTAGAAGGGCAGAGCTCAAATATGAGCAAAGAATTCAACGCTGGTTACCAAAATAGACAATTTTCATTTTCAATCCATTCTCATTCTATCTTGTTACAGAGTCTGATGCCAAGAACTCAAGTCTAATGTATGTAATCCAGAGTTATCCAATACCATGTTACATTGAGGACTGGAAAGGTCAGACAGCTGTTCAAGAGACAAAATGAGGGAACACAATTCAGCTAAAATGAAGGGACTTAGCAAACTCTGGATAAATAGATAAGAAGTCAAAACAATATCATGGTGGAAACAGATTAGTGTCATTTCATTTGAAGGCTTTGTTCTTGCATTTTTTTCTCCTAGCTTTCCAGTTCCTCCAATAACTCAATCGTACGGGCATGACCAAGATGATCTTGAGAAATTTAAATTTTCAAATAAAGCTCCTCAGTCACTGTTTCTAGTTTTAGAAATGTAAACTAAATTATCCCACTATATATTCTCTTAAAACAAACTACAAGTAAAATTGGAAAATAAGTGTTATCAACATTAGTTGCAAACAGGGCAACAAATTCAAAGAACTTAAAGGCATAAATGCCTTTATGTGACATTGGGTTGGTGGTTGTGTGATACTACTGCATGTCTCATGTCACCTGCACAGACTGTCATGCTGCATCTCAGGTCTCACACACACACCAACATACACTAAGAACATGCATTCCCCATGAAGGATTTATTTTGACTTATGTAACTGCACTTCACTTGGCTTGTGTAGAATAAGCCCTATGAGGGAAAGTAATGGTATGAAGTCATGCCAACTAGAAAGAAGAGAGCCACTGCCACCCACCAAGGCCAGAAACAGATCCTCTCAGGAAGGGAATAGGGAGGTAGACACAAGATGCTGAACACACTGAGAATTGCCCTTGCACACCAACACCTTCAATTGTCCTGCATCCAATCCCAATACACACACACACACACAGCCTTTCCCCTCTACCAACCCCCAAATGAAATTGTCAATGAAGCATTTACCTTAAGAGGAGAGAAACTTTAACTTTAAATGCTTCTTGGAGTATTGATTATTATAAAAGATTGAACATTAATTGTTGAGGACACAGGATGGAATTAATCACAATAGGAAAATATGATAGTACATTCATATTATTATCTAAGTAAAGTTATAAGCACCTACCTGAGATTCTATATAAAAAAAACGTTTGAAGGATACAAAGCCACATTGTCATTGATATTATATGTTCCTTCTTCCAATATAATAGTTACAAAGGAAATGCTGGAGCCACCAATAACTCCAAGAGTAAGGAAATGTGATGCATTCCAGCTATTTATCTGCAAGGATTTCACAGTTCTGAAACATTTATTGTAATACAAGTCACTAAATGCAAAGTGCTGCATCTTACATATTCTATCCAGCTGCATTAAAATTAAAGTGCTTAGAATGTTCAAATATTAAGTAATAAAGGTACTATCAAGTCTAGTACTAAGGTTTATTCATCTCTACTCCAATAAATATAAAGACATAAGACGGACTTAATAACCATACTTAAGAAAGATTGCTTTGTATGTGAGATATGCTGCATAAGAAATTGCAGCCTAAAGAAAAAGCTGTAAATCTCTGGGATACCAAGAAAAACCACTGTAAATATTTTACAAATACTGAAACTCTTGATGGGCATGCTTTGTAAATCTCCAAAGTAAACTTGGGTTGGATTTAATTGTATGCAAATATGACCTATGGGAACATAAAACCAAGAATGAACTTCTTCAATCCCATCTCAGAATATATACATCAGCTATGGAGATTAATATTTAGGAATGAGAACATGTGAAGAAATGCATAAGCTATGGGACTGAGAAATATGTTGGTATCTCTCCAAACACAGGAGTCAAAAATTTTAAGAACAGGACAGACTGGTTGGTTATATCTTGATTAGAACGAACTGGAAAGAATAGAGCAAAGTGTGGTCAAAATCAAGCTTCCAAGAAACAGACACAAGATGCAAGGGCAACTTCAACTTCCAAAACGGCATCACAGGAGTAGTATGTCAGGCTCATAGCAAGCCCCTGACAGCTTAGTGTGGCCTCTAGCCAAAAGTCCGATGCCTATGAAGAGTATACAGAGTCTCTTATCAAACCTGCTCACCCAATAGGACTGGAAGCAGACTCCGTAAACAAACTGTGAAGGGTTCCTCGGGTGACTTCAATGTATAGCAGAGCTCAAGAACCACTGCCAAGCACAGAAACTAAGTCTCTTCATTACTCCTCCTAGTCAATACCTCCAATCTAGCTTAATGTTCACCTCCCAACAGAAGCTTTCCATGATAAATTTCAGCCCTGCAAAATCTTCATAATTATCTGTGCAGTCCTGGAACTTTTCCCGATTATAGTTATTGTTCTTCCATTGCTCTACTTGTTTGTGGAATAAAAATGAACAAAATTGACAGAGCCTTTTGTATATCTACTTCACTCTTAGTTTTAATCTAAACATTAACACCAGCCTTACAGAAAAGACAGGAGTCGCATGCTTGTTTAACACATAGGAAAAGATAGCTTCTAAATGTCTGCCTCCGTTCACTCTGCTCTGAAAAAATAAAGTCAACATGGATACCCATACCACCTCATCAGTTACCACTCTAAACGATTATTTATATAGATTATAATCTCCTTTCATCATATTTTGTTCTACAAGAATAAATGGAAGCCAGAGGACAAAGTGTAGCTGCGCAGAACAGAAGGAGCCATGAGTAAAGTGGTACCGGTACCACAGCACTCACCAACGCAGGACTCAAGGAAACCTAGCAAATCCTATGAAAGAAAAAAGGATCCCCAAATAAAGACCTGTGTTAGGAAAGTAGTGCTCTGTAGTACTGCAGGGCAGTTTCCCAGGACAGATCCTTCTATTCTGATCCCATTACAACATTCAGGACTTTGCTTGGCTCATGGATTTTATTGATATCCCTCACAGAAGCAATGCCTGCCTCAAATAACCATGGTGTAAACAAAACAGATGTAGCCACTGCTAAGGCAGTGTTCCTGGAAGACAAGCTATTCCTCAGACACTGAGTACCCACAGGTTAGCACTAGAACACACAGCCTCAGACACCCATGTTTTTCTCCACACTGTGCTCTGTGTTATCCTCTTTTTCAGAAGCATTGCAAGTTAAAATACACTTCCAAGTAACAGACTCGATTAACATTTTGTATCTGCTTGCAAAATGCAGAGATCTAGCCGAGCTTTTTCCCTAAGAGTTTTCAGACACCAAAGCAAAGAGAAATTTAAAAGAAAAAAAAAGTCTCAGGAGATAAGAACGGTGGGCAAATAAAACCTGGAGATTTTGATGCCAAAGTCACTTTTTTACAAGACTTCACAGAGGTAAAAAAAAAATGCCTCTGAAACATCTTTCAATGGCTTTTCATGTTCTCCTAAAAGTTCTGATACATGAACGTGAAACCTGCTTTCTAAAGTCCCAGGCAGATTTACAAATAATTACTAAACCTTTCAAACCTTTATAACTCCAGTCTTCATTTGAAGGATAAAGAAGTCAAGCCCTCAGTCTCCTTACATATCCATCTAAAGACAGCCCAGACAAAACAATGATTGACTTAATAAGCATGTTCACAGCATAAATCTAATTTATTCATGTTTATTATATATTTTAAACCTTTCTTTAAAAATAATGTTAGAACATGCATTAAAATATTATAAAGAAATCATGACATTTGACTAACTTGCATTTTGACAAACTCTTTCGTTAAATATTTATTTTTACTGGTTGTGTAGGAGGGTTAACCTGAAGCTATTCATGTGTATGTGTACTATGTGTATGCCTCATGCCTACAGAGTCTAAATGAGGACACTGGATACCCTGGAGCTCAAATTACAGATAGTTGTGAAATACTAAATGGGTGCTAGGAGCCAAACATATATTTCCTGCAAGAGAGAAAGGACTCGTTAAATCTCTATAGAAATGCCTTCAACCATATGCCCAGTGGTGCATCTCCCATGTGACGTCAAATCTAATCAATAAAGACTAGGCATCATAAGTCCCCCTCTTGTCAATGTTGTGCCCACATGCATCACTTTTAAATAATAGAGGTAATCACTATAAAATTGGATAAACTTAAAAGGAAGCTCATGGTGGGATTGAAGGAGCTTTTAAACAGAGGAGAGAGTCTCACTGAAATAACTGATTCTCAAAGGTAAAGAACTTAAGATGTGGGAAAAACATCCTCGAGGAACAGAACAGCAGCAGCAGAGAGGGAGTGTCATACACATCACAGGGGTGAGTTAACTTGGAGCATGGAGTAAGCAGAAGAGAGGAAAAGGGGCTGTAGAGACAACGAAGGCCACTCCTAGGGGACCTGATAGGCCACTTCAGACTTCCACTTTCATAGGGGGGCCTGAAGGACCTAAACCAAGAAAGCAACTTTGGATTTATGATACAAAGAAATCCCTCCAACTCCTGCAGAGACTAAGTAAAGGAGGAGAGAAGAAAGCAAGCAAACTGAGGAGCAGCTGAAGAGTATTGCATTATGAACTGAATATGAGTCATCTCCTGATGATGACTCTGAAGTGGAAATGGGGCAGCATGCATTTGAGATGTAGCTTACAGTAGAAGAATAATACTCTGAAGCATACCTAAGGAAAGAGCTGGGCCTTTGGTGACCAGGCCATTTCCTAGGTGTCCCCAGCCTTTTCCTATATAAAACAAATATATAGGAAATGGCAAATGGCAGGTCTTGGCCCATACTTCCTTTATGACTGTGTTTGAATTTCAGTAAGCTGATGGGAAATCAACAGGAGATTGACTTCTGTCCCTCTCTCATCGGCTTTATGTGACATTTATAAAAAGCAGCCATATCTTGAGCTTTCATTATTAATCTCTGTGAGTCTCTTTCATGGCACCAGTTTCCACTGGGAATGAGGAGCTGGATCCTAGGTTCTGTTTCCAATGGGTGGTTCTCTGTCTCCCAAAGGAAACTCACTCCTTGGGGCTGATATCAACCTCCACCTTGTCTCATTTGCTCACAAGATGTTTAAGGCTTCTTGTCATCCATAAGCTCTATACTGCAAACAGATCCCTATTCCTTCTTTATATTTTTTATATATCATTATTTTTAATATTGAATCACTTTTATAAAACAAGCTGGCATCTGCTATGTTCCCAACTATTCTAATTAACATACTACCTAACTAACTCTTATTATCAAAACTATGTTTAGTTTTAAAGGTATGCATATATAAGTCTACATGATCTGTAGTAGTCACAGTAAATTCCTCCTAGGGTGATTAGCCCAAGGAGTAGTGAGAATGATAAAAAGAAGGGAAGGCAAGAAGAAAATGGAGATGTAGAGAAAGAGGCGAAAGGCACGTAGAGTAAGGTATGGTATGGTTTCCATACTCTGCAAACATTCCCCCTTCTGAAAACCAAGACCTGATATTCCCTATACTTTCTGGAATCATGGGAAGAGAATGCTAGAGTCTAGAATTCAATGCCACTAGTAACCTCCACCAGCCCCTAATGGCAATAGCAAATCTGCGGTCTTACTTTCATCAACCTTCTGGTCACAACATACAAAATGAAGTCCTAAGTATATAAATTCAGCCTACTCAGTCCACATATTGTTACTTCTATGCATATGTTTTCAGGGCTGACGGTTTGGTGTTGAATAATCCATTGTTGTGATCATCCTGGGGGAAGACTTGTATGCTAAAACAATCATCAAAAAATTATTAAAGCATTATTGCTTCGTTAGTCTCATTAAAGGAAATAAACTCACAAGAAAGAAAGGAATCACAAAATATGCAGTGGAGAGAAACAAGCTCCCGTGGCATCCAGAGGGAAACATCATCAATGTTTGCTCTAATAGTTCAGCAAGTGGCATAGCAGGCATCGCGCTGCTTAGCTGTGCCAGAACAAAGTGTGCCACACACATGCAAGGACAAAAGAGACTTCCATGAGCATCCCTGAAGCTACTTATCATTACCACTGCAGATAAATAAATGGCAATGAACAGTGTAATGTCAAGTCTGTGCAGAGAGCAAAAGGTTCTATGGGAGAAACACTTAAGGTGAGATTGTGTTGTCTATGTGTGTGGTACCAGAGAATGACATGACTTCGGGAACAGGTATTCTGGCTAACATGAAAAACACTGCTTTATCGAAACAGCAAAAGACACTGTTTAGTTTAATTCAAAAAGAAGCCCACGTCCTTGAAACTCATACTATAAAGGGCCATCATTATATTTGTGCACAACCAAAAAAATTTGATAATGTTTACTGTTTTGTTATATATGAAAATACAACCCATACAAATATAACCTCTAAAAGGCTTCAAATTACTTAAAAGCCTTTCTGCCCAGGTAGGAAGTAGTGTATAGTGCAGTCTAAAAGCCTTTTAGGTATAACTTTGATCCCATCTGCTGTAGGCAGGGCAGAAGGGGAACATTGATGGAAGAGAAAAGAAGACCCCTCCCTCCAGAGAAAGAGGTTGCTAATTTCTGGGAGGGATTTTCCATGGTGTTTGTAGCAATCCTACACAGTGATGTTCTGCCTGGAAGCCAGTACTTCCCATGTTAGTATTGTGGAAAAGAAAGCAAAGGAAACAGCCACTGACAGTGACAGCAACTACTCAGACATTAATTTACTCCAACCCTCAAAATTGTTGTAAAGAGAAAGGGATTAAAGAATTTGGCTACTACCATACTACTGACACACTGTATGTCAGAACTCAGCTGGAAACTTGGGAAAGGGATCCTGCTATTGCACAAGAATATCCAAGAGAATCCTGAAAGCAACTGATTAAAAAGAGACAGTGATGACTTAGACCAGAATGAAAGGATGCCATGGTGAGTTTGACCTCATGAGAGGATGGTCCTGATGCAAAAAAACTTACATTAAGGTCTACACAACTGAGCACAAATAAAGGAAAAGAAAGATATAAACACAGGAGGTAACCAGATACATGATAATTTTAAAATTCTTTAGAAGCAAATCTATACCATACCTTCTGAATTCTTACCAACTTCTTCATTTCTTTTTAAATTACTCTCTTCAAT